>NW_015554124.1:495618-505360 GCF_001515605.1 Sinocyclocheilus anshuiensis | reverse complement strand
GTGGCCAGGCAACTCCCCGGATCTCAATCCCATAGAGAACCTGTGGTCAGTCCTCAAAAGGCGAGTGGACAAGCAGAATCCCACAAATTGTGTTCATCTCCGAGAACTAATAAGGCAAGAATGGATCACCATCAATCAGGATTTGGCCCAGAAGATAATATCAAGCATGCCAGAGTGAACCGCAGAGGTTATGAAGAACAAGGGTCAACACTGTAAATATTGACTCATTATATATTTTTTGCCAATAAAAGCCTTTAAAACGTATGATATGCTTATCATTGTTTTTCAGTATACCATAGAAACATGTGGAAAAATAATCTACAAATACTGAAGCAGCAAACTTTGCAAAACACAAAATGTATGTCACTGCCAAAACTTTTGGCCATGACTGTACGTGAAACGTAGGCCTACATGGTATTTTATGCTTGTGTAAATGTTAGTATAATAATTATTATACGGCAGAATAAAAATCACAAGATGTACTTAACATGTGGGTAATAAAACAAATTCTTATATAAAACATTTTTAGTGTTTAATATGTTGATAGTCTTTATATTGTTTTTGTATGGTTGGGTCACAAGGGAGTGAGTCATCACGAATTATTCATTATGAAATGTATGTTCTCGCTACACCTGACCAGGTAAAGCCAGCAGGTGTGAAGCAGATACAGACGCGCGCGGATCTCGGCCCCGCCCCCCGCTATGATTGGTTCACACCTGTGCGCGAGCAGAAACACCGCAACACCGGGGCGAGGTGAGACTGTCCCGGCTGAGCTCTGGGCATGACCCCGCGCGGCTCCACGCAGAGGCTCGTTTAGGATCTGAGGGAGTCTGGAGTCTGAGGATGGTGAGCTGAGCTCGCAAGTGTGACACTGCTGCTCGTCTTGTACTGTCTTCTTGTTAATGTTGCTGCCGTTTTATCGCGTTAACATCACCAACAGAGCTTTGTTTTTTGTTGAGGATGGTGAGCTGAGCTCGCAAGTGTGACACTGCTGCTCGTCTTGTACTGTCTTCTTGTTAATGTTGCTGCCGTTTTCTCGCGTTAACATCACCAACAGAGTTTTCTCTTCTGTTGAGCTGTTTGTCTGGGATCTGTCCTTATATTTGACCCTTTGTTGTCTTCTGTTGAGCTGTTTGTCTGGGATCTGTCCTTATATTTGACCCTTTGTTGTGACTGCACACACACACACACACACACACACACACACACTCTCTCTCTCTCTGTTCTTTTGCTGATAAGAGGGACATTTGTATTTCCTCGTGTCAAAAAGACAAAGGTGCGTTTGTTGCTTTTATCGCTTTTCTTGGTTGAAAACATCAATTTGCAGTGTCATGTTCACATTTTCAGTAAGAAATGCATGACTGTCACTGTAAACTATACTTCTTTTTAGGACGTAATTAAATGTAAAATTATTCATATAGTAATTTTATAGTCTAAACAAGCACGGGCTTTTATTAGTTATGAGTTGTAGTGTAGTAATAATTTTCACTGTATGCACTGGCAGATGTATTCAAGGTAAACATTTCAGAAAAACATGAGTTTCCTGAGAATTGAACCCATGACCTTGACATGCTCTAGCTTTTTTTACCTGCTTTTTTACATATTTGCATCAAGATTTTAGGTTATAAAAGTATAAGAACATTATTTATGATTTATTATATTGTAATTATTTTTTTTATATATATAATTGGTGACTATTTTAGTTTTCCACCTTTTTTGTTGTTAATTTAAAATGGTCCTGAAGTAAAATTATTGCTTTTAAATAAAGCAATTAGAATTATGTTCGTCACTGCAGGATGTGTGTGTTAGTTTTATTTAATATTTATAATCTGTTGTTAAATTAATTGTACAATATTGTTAAATTATTGCAATTATTATAAATGATGAAGTATTATTATTATGAAGTATTTTTTAAATGTTATTACTCTTGATTTTGCTAACTGATGCTGATATAGTGTCAAATTATATATTTATATATATATATATATATATATGCATGCTTTGTTATTTAATAGCAATTATTTGACAAAGGAATGACAATGTAAATATTTAATGTAGTATATTTCGTATTTACAAAATTGCAATTTAATAGCAATAACACTCTAAGGTTTCCTCATTTAACTAGGTAAGCATGTGTTATGTATGTATGTGTGTGTGTTTATGTGTTTGGTGGCAACAGTGATGCAGGCTCTTGGCAACAGGCCTAAAATGTCAAACACAGATTCCCACTGGGGTCTTGGTGAGGAATCTTACGTTCATCACGGACTCTCTGTGTTATTAGTGTGTCTGTAAGATACTGACAGTATGTGCTGCTGGAAACGTGTGTGTGTGTGTGTGTGTGTAAGAGAGAGCACACCGTTTCCCTATATTATTACTCCTAGTTATACTTTAACTGCGATAGTCCTGCGTTGTTTGACATTCCGACCATGACAAAGCATGTGGTATTTTACCTGTGTGTGTTTTGTGTTGTATTCAGGTCAATACTTCACATAGTTTATCACATTCCCAAAAGCAGCTTAATGAAGCTTTCAGACATTTTCAGGACAAATGAATTTGTGTCTCCGCTGTAGATGCGTTTCCTGCTGCTGTTCAGTCGTCAGGGGAAGCTCCGGCTGCAGAAATGGTTCACGGCTTTCAGCGATCGTGACAAGAAGAAGATCATAAGAGACGTCACGCAAATGGTGCTGGCGCGACCGCCGAAGTCCTGCAACTTCCTGCAGTGGAGGGATCTGAAGATCGTCTACAGGAGGTCAGAGGTCACCTTCTTATCGCATGTGCTTTCCTCTGCATTACAATGCTTTCTGTAACTTTCCGACTCTGTCGCTCTCTCCCATAGAATAATTTAACTCGACCTTTGACGCAAGTTAATGATCAGCCATCAAGCCCTAAAGCATTATGGTGCATTTACAGTCTGTCTGCATGCACCTTTTTAGATCTTTGCACATTAAAGTATCGTAATTTGGCATAGTCAAAAGATACTAAAACTACTAGAACATTTGCATGTTGAACATTGACCTGCAGAGCAATTGTATTTGAACCTGATGCATCTTGTGGCATTTCTGCTGTTCTAGATTAAGGGAACTTTGCATGGTAGCAGTACACACTGACAAATAATGGCTGGCTGCAAAAGGACTTAATAGTCCTTTAAGTTCATATGATTCCTTTTCTTAAAAAGGTTCCTTAGGAAGCTCTATTCAACTAAATATGGTTCCTTATTTGAAGATGAAAAGCTTATGAAAAGAACCAGTGAAACATGTGTATTTTTAAAAGTATACTGATCCAGGATCAGCCTGTGATTGTGTGTTGTATATAAAAACATTTAGTCACTCAGAGCAGCTTGAAACCCAGTGACATTGACCTCTGACCTCTGTCCTGCAGGTATGCGAGTCTGTATTTCTGTTGTGGTTTGGAGCAAGGGGACAATGAGCTGCTCACACTGGAGCTTCTGCACAGATACGTCGAGCTGCTGGATCAGTACTTTGGCAATGTAAGGTTAAAAACTATAGAGTTTATTTAGAGTTTTAAAATAAATTCATACTTTTAATCAGCGAGGATGCATTAATTTGATTAAAAGTGACAGTAAAGACATTTAGAATATATTTATATGTAATATATTATTATATAATATATATATTTATTTCAAATAAATGCTGTGCTGTTCTATTCACCAAATTATCCTGAAAAATAAAATATTTCACAGTTTACACAAAAATATGAAGTAGCATATCTGTTTTAACATTGATAGCATTACATTTTAAAATATATTCAAATAGAAAACACTTATTTTAAATTCTAATAATATCTTACAATTTTGCTGTTTTTATCGTATTTTTGGGTAAATAAATGCAGCCTTGGTGAGCAAAAGAGACTTCTTTCTAATACATAATTTTTGTGTGTGTGTGTGTGTGTGTGTGGCGTATATAGAGTAATATTACTCATCCTCTTGGTAAGACTTTGATGTAATCAAGAGCATGTTAATGTGTTTTCTGAATGGTGTGAGTCATGTTTTTATGTTTTTGGCATCTAGATCTGTTTGCATGTGTTGCAGGTATGTGAATTAGACATTATTTTTAACTTTGAGAAGGCATACTTTATCCTGGATGAGTTTATTATTGGTGGAGAGGTGCAGGAGACATCCAAAGCCACACACACACACACACACACACACACACACACACAAGCTTGCTGAGGTGGTGATTCATCATGTTCTCACAGATGTGTGTGTACTATATGTACACAACCTGATCCTGTCTGCTCGACTGTTTGTTTTTCAAATAAATTATTACAGAGGCATTCATGAATGTTATAACCTCATAAATATATGTATTTAATTATTACACTGGTCAAATATAACTCAAGAGACATTGTGTTTTGTCCTCATCTTTTGACAGACGATGGAGGAGTATTTAAACAAACCCACATACTGAAGGAACATGTTCAGATCATCACAGCCATCACCTCACTCCTCAAAGACACAACAACAAGAACTTCATATGCTGAATGTATTTAATTGAGCTTTCATACAAAGTCACAACACTGAAATAGCAACACTTTGCATTAGTAAGCATTTCAAACTACTTTTGAGATAGTGAGAATACTATTATTAAATTATAGGAGTTTAATATGTAGCACATATTTTAGACAATCAGGGAGAGATACACTCATGGACACTCATGGAGTCAGTATATATATATTTTGAAATAAACGTATACTTTCATTAATCAAGGATGCATTAAATTGATCAAACTTGACAGTAAAGACATTCATAATGTTAAAAAGATTTCAAATAAATGCTGTTCTTGATTTCTGAAGGATCATGTGACACTGAAGACTGGAGTAATGAGGCTGAAAATTCAGCTTTTCATCACAGAAATAAATTACATTTTAAAATATATTCAAATAGAAAAGTTATTTTAAATTGTAATAATATTTCAGAATATTACGGCTTTTACTGTGTTTTTGAAGAAACTTCTTTTAAAAACGAAAGTTTTAAATCTTAAACTTTTGAACGGTAGTGTACATGTGGGATATTTGAATACACTGTGAAATTAGCCCTCTGGTTTCTGTTCATTGTGCAGTCAATTTTATTTTGATGTTATTTTTTATTTTGTGCAGACAATCAGTCTGTAACTCTCAGACAGACCTTAGATTGAACTGAAACTGAAAGAAAAAATGTTTAAAATCTAAAAGGTGTTGTGTTGGAAGGACTGGCCAAGCTATTGATCCAAATCTGGAATGTTTTTATTTTAATTAAATAATAAAATGCATTTTAATAACAGTTTGTATGAATTGTAGTAGCACGAATGCAGCTTATTCTATACATGCATTTAAATATATAACCAAATTTTCATGACTCAAATGTAAATGCATTTTGAGGATGTTATGACCCCGGTCACACATGAAACAGAAACCAATCACCAAAAAACAAACAAAAAAGAGATTGTATGTCATGAAAAGTTTGCAGAGGTTGCTCGGCAGTAAGAGAAGCATTACACAGAGGACCATGGTGTGAACAAATGCTTTATTTACCTCTGCCACGTCACGCATGACCTCATCACACGCACAAGATACTTACTGACTGAAAACATAACTGGCGTCATTAAGAGGGAGAAAATCTGTGTTCATATGTTGGAAGAGGTAAAGCCGGCTACTTTTTACATTGTTCTATTCGCTATCTAAGAAACAAATTCATTGGGTTTACTAAAATACTCTTTTTTTCGCTATACAGAACAAGGAATGAGAAAAGCTGGAGCACTACATTGACTAAACGCAATTAGGGGATATATTTGTTTCAAAATATTTTATTATATGACAAACTTCAAACAATGAATATAATCGTTATCTACACATCTACATTTCAGGAACTGTTTTCCCCTCAGAGTCTGTTTCGTCGGCATTGTCGCTCTCCGGATCCAGATACCGCAGGATTTGCAGCATTGTGTTGTTGTCTAATCCCGCCGCTGCGTTCTTGTGATTCGCGGGTCCTTTTTCTGGCGCGCCTTTGTTGAAGTAGTTGGCACGTTCGTACACGGGCTGATCCTCGTCATGTAATGGCGTCAGACGTGCATGTCTCTGTCCATGTGCAAACATTTCCGACGCCAGGTAATTTGCAAGTTCATCTTCCTCGCCAGCAGTGTCGTCATAATCATCCCTGCTGGTTTCCCTCTCGTAATAACTTGACGTTTTCGCTTGCGCTGGTCGGTTGTTTTGTTGTACTGCGTTTACCAGCTCAAGGATGTTCATGATGTCCTGGGCGACACTGTTGCCCTCCGATGCCTCGAGCGGCTGCCGGTGAGGTGATGCGGCGAAGGTCTTGTGAGCAGTTGCGTATGGCATGCGCGACTTTGTTGGGACTCTGAATAAATCCTTCTGCTTCTCGTTCTGGAGAAGCTCAAGAACTTCCTCCGGTGGGATTTGTAGCTTCTGTGAGATTTTGATGATCTGGGACAAAGACTCAGGGAGTGTGCTGTGCACGAGCTTAATTTCCCTCTCGTCCTTGTCGTCCTCCTCTTCATCTTCATCTTCATCCGCATCTTTTTTCTCCACCTCTCGGTCGCTTTCTTGCTCGCTCTTGCTGGCCTCTTGTCTTTTCTGCTGCTCCTGCTCTTTCTTTTCTAGGACTTTCAGAAGATAGTAGTCCACAAGCTTTGCAATGTCCTCAGGCTCCTCCTCTTTTCCTGTTTGGAACCAATCGGGTTGGTTGGATCTCTTGACATCATCGTCATCTTCGTCGTCCTCCTCTTGCTCATCATCCTCAAGGTTGCGATTAAACCCATGCCTCTCTCTTTCTTCCTCTTCGGTCTCTGTTTGTTCCTCCAAAGGTGCCCATTCATCAGTTCCCATGATGTCCTCCAAGACCATCTTCCTCTGCCTGTACAAGTCATTATCATTATCGTCATCTTCTTCACCATCCTCCCGTTTGCTGTTGGCCTTAGATGCGGAGATTCCACTCAGTTCCTCAAACACAGATTGAAGGGTTGCCAGCTTCTGGGGTGTGTACTGTTCTTCTGCGTTCTCGTTGGTCCGTTTGAGAGGCTGCTCCTGATCCTCCTCATCCTCAAACATGAGTGGGAACTTCCAGTGCCGCCTCTGGCTATCTGGATTTGTCCACGAGGACCTTCCGTAATTATCAGACGAAGTTTCCCTTTCTAGTTGTTGTTTTGGTCTTGGGAAGGGGTGGACGGCGTATCGAGGTTGAGATGGTGCGATGACCTTCTGGGAGTTTTTTTGGGGCACCATGTGTTCCTCGGTCTGTTGTAGTGTGGTAAGAACCGCTTGCAGCAACTCTTGAGTTTTATCATTCTCGCTTTCCTCACTTTCCTCCATGCCTCTATCCATCCGGGCAGGGGCTGCCAGTTGCAGCATGGAGCGAACGCTCTCCATGTCGTCTGAAGTGTCTTGCTGGCGCTCGTCGTCAAGAGGATCAGGTGGGGTTCTCTGGCTGAGGCTTTGGATGTAACGTAGAGCTCTGAGCATCTCGGCACTCGGAGGAGGACGGATCTGGGATGCAGGTCCATAAGAGACGGGTTCACTTCCGCTCAGGCGATGCTCTCTTAGCGTGGCCCCTTGAACTCCACAAACGAGAGAAAGGAAAAGGGGCAGAAGAAGTAGCGAGGGGAGGACGGACACCCCTGTTGCGCAGCATCTAGATGATGACGACATGTTTTACCTGAGGGAGGGAGAGAGGATAGATGGTGAGTCAGACAGTTTTTCATGAAAACTAAGTATAAAAGCTTTCACTGGGGTGGTACTCTTTTAAAATAGGTACTAATATGGATATTTTTGGTACTAATATGTACCATTTAGGGGTAAATAAGGTACAACCCCAATGACAGCTTTTGTACATTTTTGCAACACATACACAAATATGTTTGCGCTATCAATTTCATGTATATTGATTATTCTGTAAAAATAATAAAGGTATGAAAGCTTTCACTGGCGTGGTATCCTTTCAAACTAAGTACTAAATGTACTAATATGTACCTTTAAGGTACTAATGTGCACCATTTAATGTAAATGTAGTACCATTTCGAGGTACAAAAGTGATTCTTTCATACATTTTGCAACACATGCGCACACACAGATATGTTTGCATTAACAATTTCATGCATATTCATTGTTCTGTCATCAGTTTGTCAACTTCATCTCATTCCAAACCTGTACGATTGTTTCAGTGTTTTTGTCCATACAATGAAAGTCAGTGTGGTCCAGTGTTTTGTCTTTCAATGTATAGGAAAGCCATATTAGAACAAGTTATTAGTATTTTGAACAAATACCTTGTTCAAAATGCCTTCTTTTGTGTTCCACTGAAGAAAGAAAGCCATGCATGTTTGGAATTACACGAGGGTGATTAAATGATGACAGAATATGTATCACCTGACGAACTATTCCTTTATCTTCTTACAAAGACCTACCCTTGATGACTTATTGCAATCTTGTTTACAATGCTTAATTGACCATCGCAGGTCTCGCTTTGTTTGCATCTCTCTCTCTTTCTGACATCTGTTGAAAGCCTGTTGATGAGTGTTTGCGTAGCACTCAGAGAGCCAGCGCTGAAGATCTCATTAGTTTCTAAATTGCTGCCGCGACTAAATGAGTCATACCCCGTTGCTACGGGAGACCGCGCGAGGATCCGCACTGCTGTTGAACCGCAAAGTGCCGTCAAGCGGAGAGGAGGAGAAAACCCCGGAGCACAACATCCTGCTCACTTCAATCTGTTTATGCGTATTTTTAAGTGCAAATGTAGTAGAAATAACTTTAACTTGGACATTTTCCGCCAGGTTTCAACCAAGTTTGTTTTTAAATGTGCGCAGCGTTCTAAATGAACGATTTGTAGAATTTAACAATAAACACAAATGAGCTTTAAAATAGCAGTTGTGCGCGAAACTGAGAATGGTTGTATATAAGAAGCGGTCGAACTTTTATTAATCACTTTTTCAACTTGTAAAACGCGTGCTTTTTTTTGTTTCATCTTGCTGTTGATGAACGCTTTGCGCGCAGCAGGTTGCTAATATATGAAGCACTCCATACGCGTTTCTAAAGAGATAAACCAGATATAAGTGATGCATTTCGTCTCAAAGAACGCACAAATGAGTGTTTAAAGGCAAAAACCTTCTTACCTTCGCCTTCGGTCTGTTTTAAAGGGGAGTCGTGAGTGCGTTGCGCATCGCTCTCGCGCTGTTTATGGCTGTGCAGCACTGTGAGCACGAGCGCGGAGTCTCTCTCGTCAGCACCGCGGACAGCTCCGCCCGTTATAACAGACGCCACCTGATTCGTGCGTCACTGAAACAACATACGCAAAAACACTCACTTACGCACACTCACACCCCCACGCACACGCACACATGTCTGGTTTGCTATCCTTGTGGGGACTCTCCATAGGCGTAATGGTTTTTCTACTGTACAGACCGTATATTCTATTGCCCTACACCAACCCTACACCTCACAGGAAACTTTCTGCATTTTTAGATTTTCAAAAAACTTAATTCTGTGTGATTTATTAGCTTGTTTACCCGTGGGGACCTCAATTTAGGTCCCCACCGTGACACGAGTCCCCATGAGTCTGTGTGTATTCAGGTTTAAGTCCCCACCAGAATAGAAAAACAGGTACACACACACACACACGCACGCACGCACTCCAGGCAATTCAAGGTTATTTATTTGGCATACAAACTCAAAATGAATGGTTTTATGAATGCATAACCTTGAATTCGTCTTATTATTCAGTTTTTCACATCAAGAA
>NW_015554124.1:490097-493866 GCF_001515605.1 Sinocyclocheilus anshuiensis | reverse complement strand
GATTGTAAAGCGCTTTGGGTGTACAGCAATACACAATAAAGTGCTATATAAATGCATCATTAATTCCATTCAAAAAATCACCTATTTATCATCATCATTAATTAGATTTAACATGGTAAGTGCAATGAACTCTTCACTATATAACTTTGGCTTCACTTTAATTACATTTTAGTTGAAGTTTAGTGGGTTGGAATTTTGTAGTATATTTTGGTTGTTACCATGGTAATTTTATGTAAAAAAGCAGAAGAGCGCCTCTGAGGTTTCAGTGCCAAAAGGCCCTTGGTGAAGAAGAAACCCACTCATTATGACCTTCTCTTATCATGTAAAGTGGAAGCTCTCGAGTCTGATTGTGATATTATGATAATAGTCGATCACTGAAGAGCGATGGTACTTTGCTTTTGATCCGCACGCCCAGAATGCTCTTGGGAGATCTCGTTAGCTCGTCTTTCATTTGATCATGCAGCTGTTGTTGTGCCAAAAAAGCAATTTAATCCTTGAAGCATATTGAACATGAGGCATGGGAAGCTGAAAGCATCTCTCTCCCGTGCACACATGCGTCTCTTATGGCTGGCTGTGAGGTTCTGGTCACGCTGATTTGACTTCATCTGTAAAACGTCTGGCGAGAGATGAGTCACAGCGGAGGGCCGTGTGAGACAGGGACTGACGGAGAGGAAGACAGGAGTGTTTTGATGGGAAGTGACATGCGTGTGTCTGGGATGGGGTTTGCCGCTGTGGGCTCTGGTTTTGTGAAGCGAGTGTGTGTTTGGCAGTGTGTCAGGAGCTGGTAGGAGGGAGATCTCGTTCATTCAGAAATCTGCTCTGCTGCTGTGGGTGGCCCACTCATTCACAGTCTCATTCAGAACCACACACACACACACACACACACACACACACACACACAGTTCAGCGGGATGATGCTGATTGGGCCATCTACAGTCAAGCATTTATTCTCTTCTCATCTTTTTCATCACATCAAGTCTCGCCTATCCTGACTTGGCTCTTTTCTTCTCTCTTCATTTCTACTCTATTCTCATCTCTTATTTCTTCCTCTCTTCTCTTCCCCTCTTGTCTCTTTATTTGTTTTCTCTTTTTTGTTCTTCTCCTATCATCTCTTCTCTTCTTTTGTTTTCTTGTTTTTTCTTTTCTTTTGTCATTTCATCTTTTCTCTCTTCTAATCACCTATTTATCTTCTCATCTCTTCTGTTTTCTCTTCTCATTTAATCTCTCCTTGTCTTCTTTTATCTACTTATCTCTTCTCTCCTGTTCTTTTCTCATCTGTTTTCTCTTCTCTTTTCTCTCTTCTTTCATCTCATATCTTCTCTTCTGGTCTTTGCTTGTCTTTTTTCTCATCTCATCTCATCTTATCTCTTCTCGTATTTTTTCTCATGTCACCCCTTTTTTCCTTTTTATCATCTCATTTAATCTCTTCTCATTTTTTAAACTTCTTATTTTTTTATCTTCTCTTTTCTCGCCTCTTCTCTTTTCGTCTTTATCATCTTCTTTGCTTTTCTCAACTAGTTTCATCTATTCTCTTGTCTATTTATCTTCTCATCTCTTCTCCTTTCTTTTTGTCCTTTCTCATCCCTTCTCATTTTCACTTGTAATTTCATCTCTTCTCTTCACTTCTCATCTGTTCTCTTCTCATCTCTTCTCTCATCTCACATCATTGCTCTAACATCAGTGTATGTGCCTAAAGCCCGATCCTGTTCTGATGTGTGTGTGTGTGTGTGAGCAGGTGCACCTTTATTTTCATCTGTGTCCTGCACATTACAGATTCAGTAAACAATTCATGCAGACATCCTGTGTGTGTGTGTCTATGTGCTCCATTTACCTCTTTTGTTATGTAAGTGTGTTTTTTGTTATGTAAGTGTGTTTAGCTAAAAACAGCTTGTTCTGCGGCTGATTCTGAATACAGCGTGATGGATGCATTGAATATTTCAGAGGACAAATCATATTGACAGAGGATGGAAGAGAAACACAGAATGCACACACACTGATCAGAAGGGGATGAGGCGTGTGTGACGTGCAGTACGAGACGGCCTCGAGCTGGAGTTGCTTTATATTCAGCTGCTTCCTGGATGGTAGAAGTTCAGACGACATAAACAGCAGTGTCTAACCCTGTACATATTACAGTCTTGCAAGACAAATTACTATTTTTTGTTAAGTGCTGCTCTCACAACATTTTACAGTGCCCCATTAAAATATTTCATTTTATGTTATGTTTCAGAGTGCATAAAGCCTTGATTATCTTGAGATGTTTTCAAGTGTTTGAAAAATGCATTGCATTAGTTTGTATGAATTTGACATGCTAACATACATAATGCAACATGCACATTACCATAAAACAAATTCTTGAATGTAAAAAGGCATTCAAAGCAAAACAGGTTAAATCGCCAACTGCTATATTCTGATGGTGCGCAGAAAAATTAAAAGGAATCTCCAGCGATGTAAATTAGGCTACATTAAAGATGAAAGCATCTTGTTGATTGCTATTGATTGCCAGTTTATAAAAACAAACAAAATTGCGTTTAATGGACATGGATGGGGCAAAGCATTGTTCTGAAATAAATATTCAAATACACACTGTTTCGAAGTGTAGCCACAAGACTGATAACAAATCAGTGTAAGTGCATGAGTTGAAATTATAGTCTGTTTGACAGTTTCACTTTTTAACCCCAGAACTTCCTTTAAAGGGAACTGTCAAAGCAATGCATCACTCCAGATTGTTCCCATATGTTTATGCTTTGTCCACGTGTCCCAGCCACCTACACACTGATCCAAACTCGCACTCGCTGTCTGTTGTTGTTGTTTAATCCTGTCATTTGTTTTCTCTGAAAGTTCCTTCGCAGGAGATCACACACTTGTGCATGTGCAACCCCTCAGCATCGACACATCTCAACGTGGCACGTCTTGTTGTGTTTATTTCCCTGTGCAGTGCTTGTGGTAGTAAATTAAGCACATTTAAATAGACAAAACATGAAAGATGTTTCCCCCTACAATAAATGTCAGGTATTTATGGTTTGTGTTCCCATGAAACAACGTGAGGCATCATTCATATCATTTGTGCGGTGACAAACGGAGAGACTGAGAACACGATACACTGGTAAGATTTTGTTTCTCTGTATATTTGAGAGAGATTATCTTTGTTTATCTGTCAAACGTCACTCCTTTCTGGCAGTCAGTTTTCCCATGGCCCCCAGCACTCAATGTTCTCCTCATTTTTACTGAATCCTCAGTTGTATCTGGGCATCAAACCGTGCCTCCCACACTGAGACACATGCAAAACATTTCCGGTCCAGTAGAGATGCCAAACCGGTTCTCTTGGGTAAAATTGTGGGTATTCACAGTTGTACTCATAATTTTATGCAAAAATGTCAACTATATTTTACTTTTTTACTTAGTACTACCCTGATTATGCATTTACACTGATACATTTTCACAAATTATCCTGTTCGTACTCTAAGTTGCTTTAAAAACTGGGTGTATGTAAGCATTTAAATAGGATAACTTGTATAAATTAAGTTCGTGTGTGTGTATGTGTATTTGTTCTGAAATACTCAATTTTGATTGGTCAATCGTAGCAAAGCTGTACTCTTTTCGAAAGACATCCTGGGATTTTTAATGACCACAGAGAGGCAGGACCTCGGTTTAACGTCTCATCCGAAGGACGGTGCTTGTTGACAGTATAGTGTCCCCGTCACTTTACTGGGGCGTTAGGACCCACACAGACCACAGGGTGAGCACCCCCTGCTGGCCTCACTGGCCTCAC
>NW_015554124.1:466978-479484 GCF_001515605.1 Sinocyclocheilus anshuiensis | reverse complement strand
ACACACACACACACACACACACACACACACACACACAGTTCAGCGGGATGATGCTGATTGGGCCATCTACAGTCAAGCATTTATTATCTTCTCATCTTTTTCATCACATCAAGTCTCGCCTATCCTGACTTGGCTCTTTTCTTCTCTCTTCATTTCTACTCTATTCTCATCTCTTATTTCTTCCTCTCTTCTCTTCCCCTCTTGTCTCTTTATTTGTTTTCTCTTTTTTGTTCTTCTCCTATCATCTCTTCTCTTCTTTTGTTTTCTTGTTTTTTCTTTTCTTTTGTCATTTCATCTTTTCTCTCTTCTAATCACCTATTTATCTTCTCATCTCTTCTGTTTTCTCTTCTCATTTAATCTCTCCTTGTCTTCTTTTATCTACTTATCTCTTCTCTCCTGTTCTTTTCTCATCTGTTTTCTCTTCTCTTTTCTCTCTTCTTTCATCTCATATCTTCTCTTCTGGTCTTTGCTTGTCTTTTTTCTCATCTCATCTCATCTTATCTCTTCTCGTATTTTTTCTCATGTCACCCCTTTTTTCCTTTTTCTCATCTCATTTAATCTCTTCTCATTTTTTAAACTTCTTATTTTTTTATCTTCTCTTTTCTCACCTCTTCTCTTTTCGTCTTTATCATCTTCTTTGCTTTTCTCAACTAGTTTCATCTATTCTCTTGTCTATTTATCTTCTCATCTCTTCTCCTTTCTTTTTGTCCTTTCTCATCCCTTCTCATTTTCACTTGTAATTTCATCTCTTCTCTTCACTTCTCATCTGTTCTCTTCTCATCTCTTCTCTCATCTCACATCATTGCTCTAACATCAGTGTATGTGCCTAAAGCCCGATCCTGTTCTGATGTGTGTGTGTGTGTGTGAGCAGGTGCACCTTTATTTTCATCTGTGTCCTGCACATTACAGATTCAGTAAACAATTCATGCAGACATCCTGTGTGTGTGTGTCTATGTGCTCCATTTACCTCTTTTGTTATGTAAGTGTGTTTTTTGTTATGTAAGTGTGTTTAGCTAAAAACAGCTTGTTCTGCGGCTGATTCTGAATACAGCGTGATGGATGCATTGAATATTTCAGAGGACAAATCATATTGACAGAGGATGGAAGAGAAACACAGAATGCACACACACTGATCAGAAGGGGATGAGGCGTGTGTGACGTGCAGTACGAGACGGCCTCGAGCTGGAGTTGCTTTATATTCAGCTGCTTCCTGGATGGTAGAAGTTCAGACGACATAAACAGCAGTGTCTAACCCTGTACATATTACAGTCTTGCAAGACAAATTACTATTTTTTGTTAAGTGCTGCTCTCACAACATTTTACAGTGCCCCATTAAAATATTTCATTTTATGTTATGTTTCAGAGTGCATAAAGCCTTGATTATCTTGAGATGTTTTCAAGTGTTTGAAAAATGCATTGCATTAGTTTGTATGAATTTGACATGCTAACATACATAATGCAACATGCACATTACCATAAAACAAATTCTTGAATGTAAAAAGGCATTCAAAGCAAAACAGGTTAAATCGCCAACTGCTATATTCTGATGGTGCGCAGAAAAATTAAAAGGAATCTCCAGCGATGTAAATTAGGCTACATTAAAGATGAAAGCATCTTGTTGATTGCTATTGATTGCCAGTTTATAAAAACAAACAAAATTGCGTTTAATGGACATGGATGGGGCAAAGCATTGTTCTGAAATAAATATTCAAATACACACTGTTTCGAAGTGTAGCCACAAGACTGATAACAAATCAGTGTAAGTGCATGAGTTGAAATTATAGTCTGTTTGACAGTTTCACTTTTTAACCCCAGAACTTCCTTTAAAGGGAACTGTCAAAGCAATGCATCACTCCAGATTGTTCCCATATGTTTATGCTTTGTCCACGTGTCCCAGCCACCTACACACTGATCCAAACTCGCACTCGCTGTCTGTTGTTGTTGTTTAATCCTGTCATTTGTTTTCTCTGAAAGTTCCTTCGCAGGAGATCACACACTTGTGCATGTGCAACCCCTCAGCATCGACACATCTCAACGTGGCACGTCTTGTTGTGTTTATTTCCCTGTGCAGTGCTTGTGGTAGTAAATTAAGCACATTTAAATAGACAAAACATGAAAGATGTTTCCCCCTACAATAAATGTCAGGTATTTATGGTTTGTGTTCCCATGAAACAACGTGAGGCATCATTCATATCATTTGTGCGGTGACAAACGGAGAGACTGAGAACACGATACACTGGTAAGATTTTGTTTCTCTGTATATTTGAGAGAGATTATCTTTGTTTATCTGTCAAACGTCACTCCTTTCTGGCAGTCAGTTTTCCCATGGCCCCCAGCACTCAATGTTCTCCTCATTTTTACTGAATCCTCAGTTGTATCTGGGCATCAAACCGTGCCTCCCACACTGAGACACATGCAAAACATTTCCGGTCCAGTAGAGATGCCAAACCGGTTCTCTTGGGTAAAATTGTGGGTATTCACAGTTGTACTCATAATTTTATGCAAAAATGTCAACTATATTTTACTTTTTTACTTAGTACTACCCTGATTATGCATTTACACTGATACATTTTCACAAATTATCCTGTTCGTACTCTAAGTTGCTTTAAAAACTGGGTGTATGTAAGCATTTAAATAGGATAACTTGTATAAATTAAGTTCGTATGTGTGTATGTGTATTTGTTCTGAAATACTCAATTTTGATTGGTCAATCGTAGCAAAGCTGTACTCTTTTCGAAAGACATCCTGGGATTTTTAATGACCACAGAGAGGCAGGACCTCGGTTTAACGTCTCATCCGAAGGACGGTGCTTGTTGACAGTATAGTGTCCCCGTCACTTTACTGGGGCGTTAGGACCCACACAGACCACAGGGTGAGCACCCCCTGCTGGCCTCACTGGCCCTCACTAACACCTCTTCCAGCAGCAACCTAGTTTTCCCAGGAGGTCTCCCATCCAGGTACTGACCAGGCTCCAGCCCTGCTTAGCTTCAGTGGGCAACCAGGCTTGGGCTACAGGGTGATATGGCTGCCGAATTATCTTGACATTAGGATCCATCTCCTGGTAAGCCATTATGAGCTATGTACGGAGATGGATTGTGAAATAAATGTCCGCGAATGTTAGATCTGATAGAGTCTGTGCTAATGTATGATATGTAAAAATGTTTTCTCTAACCTGGTATGAACTACGGTTGGTCATAAATAGCCTATAGCCGATGAACGCCGCGGTTCTACCATTGGAGAAAGCGTAACGGTCAACTTGGATCACATGTGCCTTGATAACCAATCACATTACAGCCTTGACGTTTTTGAATTTCTGTCAGAGTTGCGCTGTTTGCATGGGGCAGTTCATTTCCGATTTTGTTGCTGATTTGAAATATGTAATTTAATTGCAAGTTCAGTGAGCAGTTTTTGAGATTTCAGGAATCCCGCATTCATTTAGATAGGACTTAGGAGCTGCCCGGAGGCGTTGCAAATATGGCCGCCGAGTGAACAGATTTTCCTTGAAAGGGACTTTGTTTTGGCTACCTCATATACCGTAAGTATATTACTGTAAAATTGCTGTATTGTTCATATTGTTGCTACACCGATTAATTTATACAGTGTAATGGTTTTTCTTAGTGGAAGATTTATGGTAATATACAGGTCAAATTATACAATAATTTTGACTCAAAATTTCACATCCACATTTGTTTATTCAGCGAATAAACATTTATTAAACGGGACAGTGTACAGTCAGACTGTCATCATAGCAAAATAAACACCTGATTGTTGTTTATTTTGTAATAATGTCCGGTTGACTATCCATTATGCAGCTTCTTTTGGACATTTTATAGGCATTATTAGTTTTTATTTATAAGATTGTATCTCTTATTTATTTATTTTAATAAAATCTTATTCTGCAAGTAATATAAACGTATGAAACAAGAGAGGTATGTCAACTCAATAGATGTAATTGTGTGTCAGCAATCACCCAATACTCTAGACAGTTCATTTTGTGTTCTTGTTACTTCCTCCTGTTTCTCTCTTCCGCTCCCCCTCTGCCGTCTTGTGTGTGGGTGAAGGTTGTTGGTTTCAGTATCTTGAGGAAAGTGCAACAGCCTGTTGAGGGACTCTAAACAGATCAACACGCATTACAATTTAATTACTTCTCCTCCACAACACACACACACACACAACAGCAGATCATCGCACTGATCTGAGCCAACGAGTCCTGTGTGTGTCTCTCGTTCTCTCTCCTTCCCCTTCATCTCAATTATTGATCAGCATTTCCATCAGTTTCATTGTTGAAATGGACTCCATATCCCATGATGCCTCCTACGCGGTCATTAAAAGCAAAGTAGTTTCCTGTTTGAGATTAAGGAGGTTTAATCAGGAAAATGCCACATCACGATAGAAAATAAAAAGTGCATTTAATGCATTTTAAGGGATAAAAATCAGATGTGTCAAAATGCAGTCCCTTTAATTTGGCTGTACTTCTCCTGTAGTTGTTGTTAGTGTTGTTTTATTGCCTGTCTGTTTCTGTTTATTGCTGGACAAATAGTTCACCCAAAATGCGAAAGAATAGAAATGTCAATCTAACTTTATTGCTTCTTGCATGTCCTGTGAGGTGACTGTGATTTGACCAAGTACAACATGTTCCTGGATCAACATCCTTGTTGATCCTGGAACAACATTCCTATCAACCAATCAGAATTGAGGGATAACTTTTCAGGAAATATCAGTTTTATGCTTACAATCAGGGTTAGGTGCTTCTACACCCTTGTTAATCAGCTATCATTTCCCTCTGATTTTAGGAATAAATTATGGGTAGGGTTAGGTTTAGGGGTAGGGATTGGGTTAAGTCTATATTTTTGGACAGATATGTTGATCCAGGAACATGTCTTACTTGGCAAAATCACAGCGACCATCCAGTAATCAGTTCATTTATATTGATGTCAAATCTGATGCAATGTGTCTTAACTTGCCATAGTTGAATGTAGATTCGTGTAAATTAAATTTGAGAGCTGCAGTAGTGTTCAATTTTATGTTTTGATACCAAAGCAGGCTTGAAATAGCACATTATAAGTGCCTATTTTTTGTCCATTTTGGAGTTTAACATTCTCTTTTGTTATGGAAAAGAGCAGCTAGGACACTTCTGCAAAATATCTGCTTTTGTTTTCCACGGAAGAAAGAAACATACACATTTGGAATGACATGAGAGTGAGTAAATGTTTTTTATTTGTGTGTGAACTATTCCTTTATTCATTTATGCAATTTGATTTTGAAGGAAAGGGTGAATTGAAAGTCGTCTTTGCTTTGAGCCACTTGCAAGTTAATGGCATCAAGTGTACAACCTGGAGGAAAACATTATTAAGGCATCATGCGTTGGAGATCTTTCAGATAGGTTCTCTTTGTTGCCTCTCATAACAAGATCACT
Organism: Sinocyclocheilus anshuiensis; assembly: GCF_001515605.1. Classification (NCBI taxonomy): domain Eukaryota; kingdom Metazoa; phylum Chordata; class Actinopteri; order Cypriniformes; family Cyprinidae; genus Sinocyclocheilus; species Sinocyclocheilus anshuiensis. The sequence goes on along the minus strand of NW_015554124.1, from coordinate 474,068 downwards.
TTTCTTTATCGCACCTCAGCAGACAAGAAAAGAGAAAGGAAGCGAGACTCTGAGAGAGATAAGCAGATGTAAGAAAACCATGTGTGGCTTCAGGGAAGCCTTTGGGGATCAGAAATGGAAAGGAAACCGCTCAACAAAAGGGTAAATAGAAGAAGAGCCGTTAAACTGAACTGCGCCTAAAATATCTGTTTAACGCAGACACGTCGGTCACTGAAGCGGACGCTGGTGACGCACTCCTGACCTCTGAAGACCCTGTGATTGACAGGTAATCTCAGGACACTGGGAGGAGCCCACACAAGAGAGAACATCAGTCTGACGGAGAGAGAGAGAAAGAGAGGACGGAAGGATAGAAGAGTGTTTTGCAGTGCTGCCAGCAATGACTCATAGGGGTAATAGAGGAAGAGTGCAACACAAGTGTGAAGGGACAATGACGAAACAAATTAGATTATTGAGGAACGTTTGACCGAGCACAACTCTCTGTCATGTTGCTAGAGTGTTGTAGATGGCTGCCAGGGTGTTGTTGTGCTGTTGCTAGGATGTACTGGGATGTTGTTACAGTATTGCTAGGTAATTGGTACAATGCTCTTAGTGTTTTTAATGCATTGTTGTGGTTGCTAAAGTACACTGAAAAAAAAAACGAATGTAGGGTTTACTTTGAAACAATTTTTACTTAAAAATTGCTAGGAAATTCACAAATGATCACAAAGAAACAGCAAGTAACATATTGAATTAAACACGAAATTTTAAAGTAGAAAAACTGAAATAGTTTTTTTCTTTAAAAACCTCCTGCTGCTGCCACTACTAATATAGAAAAAACATTTAGGGTGGTTGCAATGAGCAAACGTGTTCTGAGTGGGTTTTAGCATATCGCTAGTGTGTATTGGGTGGTGTTACAGGTGGTTGTTTCTATGTGGTCATTCAGGTATTCTGCATACATTACTATTGCTATTTATTATTTCTGTAGCACGAATGCTGCACGCTGAAATTTAATATGGTAACACTTTATTTTACAACATCCTTGTTACACATGTTACATGTAACTCATATTATAATAACAATAAATTATGCATAATTACATGCAAGTAACCCTAAGCCAAAACCTAATCCTAACCCTGCCCATATAGTAAGTACATGTAGTTAATTAATATTACTCAGTACTTACAGGTAGGTGCATCTCAATAAATTAGAATGTCATGGAAAAGTTCATTTATTTCAGTAATTCAACTCAAATTGTGAAACTCGTGTATTAAATAAATTCAATGCACACAGACTGAAGTAGTTTAAGTCTTTGGTTCGTGCATTGAATTTATTTAATACACGAGTTTCACAATTTGAGTTGAATTACTGAAATAAATGAACTTTTCCACGACATTCTAATTTATTGAGATGCACCTGTATATGTATAATTGCACTGTAACATGGACACCTTAAAATAAAGTGTAACCTTAAATACTTGGTGTTTGCTTGATTTGAACAGACTAATAATAACACATCTCTCAATTCAGATGTACTTTATTGGCATGGCAGGCATTTCTAACTGTTACCATGTATTTAGAACAGATATTAAATGAACAAAATGTAAAATGATAAAATACAAATTATAAATGAAATAAACAGAATTCTAAACTTTCTAGAAACATTTTAAAATTCTAAACTGTGTGTTTGAGAATGCATCACTGATGGGTCGGCTCGTTTCTCTTTTTGTGACGGGCATTAATGTACCATGCTGCTAATAAGATACAATCTCTTTTTTCACATACAGTGGGTACAGAAAGTATTCAGACCCCCTTAAATTTTTCACTCTTTGTTATATTGCAGCCATTTGCTAAAATCATTTAAGTTAATTTTTTTTCCTCATTAATGTACACACAGCACCCCATATTGACACTGCAATATAACAAAGAGTGAAAAATTGAAGGGGGTCTGAATACTTTCCGTACCCACTGTAATAAATAGTTGTTGTGTGTAAGTGTCTAAATTCTGAAGTCAGGACAAATTAATTCAAATTTTAAACTGACGATTTTCTCCTAATTTCCTCATAGTTAGGCGCTGGTGAGTCTCCACATCTCTTTGGCTACAGTATGGTCATATCCAGGTACCTTTGGGCCACCAGTTTTGTCAATATCTGCTTGTTTCCATAACCAGAGTGTGATTGCTCAGTCTGTACCTTGTCATTATTTTTTCTTAGTTCACAGTCTGAGATATTCGGCTGTTGTATAATCTCTGTTCAGGGCCAAATAACATTCAAGTTTACTTTGATTTTGTGTTGTTTCAGTCCAACAAGTCATTTGTTTATTCATTTAGTATGCTTGAACAAGTTCATTTGGGTTGAATTGTGACTTGTTTCTCTCTCAAGTTAAAATAGGGTGGTGTTAAAGAGATCATTTCCCCAAGGGTTTTGTTCACAGCAAAGAGCTGAGGAACCACACACACACACACACACACACACATACACACAATCATAGAGACAGACAAACAGCTTTAATAACTCAGTAGGTGTGTATCGATTATACAAGCACCACATATCATAGAGAAACTTCCTTGATTTGATTCCAAAATCTATAACTAACACACATTCTGAACACAGTTTGCAGTGTTCACAGTGACAAAGGTGGGTGGTAACATCAGTGAAGGGGACACAGGTGTCAGTCAGCCAAACCCCTTAGCAACACCAGCTGTCAACATCTGTATCCATAGCAACTGTGCTTGTTCTATGGTTGGCAACAGCATTTCAGTAACAAATTCCAATCAATAAGAGCAACTAATTATTCCTCATCTGATTAACATGAGCGAGTTGAAATTAACGAGCAAGTTGACATTCTCATTCTCACTTGACATTAGTGTTTATTTTATTTAAAGAGTGAATACTGAGTCATCATAATTAACTGCATTTAATGTGTAATCTATCTATCTGACAGCATTTGTTATTGTTTGTGTAAGTGTGTTTGTTCATATATACTGAGAGAAAAAGAGTGATTAGATTTTTTTCTGTGTACTCTGGTTAAAAGCTCCTTCTTTGTGTTGATGCTATAAATACTCTCAACCGGTGAGTCATCAACCATTGCACCAATCGGTCTTTTCAACCGTGTCCATTCTGGCACTATCTATACCCACATACACACTCACACAAATTAAGCTTTGTCATTTAAATCCAGCTTAACAGAATTTTGCTCATATATTTAGAAAGCTTTTGGCACAAAGCAAATATGGAATTAATTAGAAAAGATGTTACATGAATCACTCTAAAGTTTGGAGTTGTTTACAAGTCTCTGACCTCTAAACTGTGTCTCTCATCTCACTGCCAGCTCCATCAGGATGATTCCAGCACAGCTCCTGATCCGCACAGCAGTGTGTCACTGCAAGACAATCTGTGCAGCTGGAAATCAGCCTGCAGTGTTCAGAACCTGACATACTTCATTCACCCTGTGTCCTAATCAGCGCTGTGACGTTTGCAGCAAAAGTTTCCAGTGACAAGTTATTTGTCTGAGCATAAATTAAAAAAAAACGTCAAAACATATTGTATAGTATACCATATTTCATGTTTACTACTATAATGGAACTGGATTTTGGACCAATGAGATCGAACTATAGACTGGGCTCTAATGCTGCAGCATCCACACATACAGTGATTAAAGCAATAGTTGACCCAAAAATGAACGTTCTTTCATCATTTACTCTCCCTCGTGTCATTTCAAATCTTTTCTTCTGCCGAACACAAAATACTGTAAAATGTTTTGAAGAATGTTTGGGTCCAAAAAACCATTGGACCCCATTGATTTCCAAAACCTTCACTCTCTCTGCTCCTCTCCGGTGGAAAGAGAAAATAAAGAAGAAAACCCTTAGATGTTTTTCTAAATATCTTCTTTTGTGTTCCATAGAAGAAAGAAAATCGTTTTGGAATTGCATGAGGAGAAGTAAATGATGACAGAATTTTTATTTTTCACTTAAAATTGAAGCTTATTGTAAAGTGTTAGCAGCTCTTTGCGCATTTTGTTTTGCGAACCCATAAATAAATTTATTTGTGCTTAAATGGATTTATTTGTAGAAAATGAAAAATTCAATTTGTCGAAGCACTCAAGCATGTTTTTAGCAAAGCGCCAACCAATTAACCCTAAATTTGTTTGATTGCATTTGTTTTTCTTTCAGATCTAACATGGGGTGGTAAAATATGATAGTTAGCAGTGATTCCCCGATGAGATTAAAGCAGACGTTATCTAATCATCTGCTTTGCAACATGCAAGATTTTAAAGCTAGTTCTGTTTTTTATGGCACCAGGTCAACGCAAAGTTGAAAGCAGGATCAAAGATTCTCCAGCACACATGCATTCACAAAATACACAGAGACAGCAGCTCTAACAAGCATCTTGTTATCATGTTCATTAGATTTAGTTGCAGAGTGAAAGTGTTGCTTGCCTTGTTATATTGGGATTTACAGTACATATACACACAGAGTCAAGTTTTCAGATTTTCAAAGAGTCACTTATTTATTTTGACCATAATATCATCATCTTTTATGTTTTGCTGGTTTACTCTCATGCATTATGTTTTCCAGCAGTCGTGTTTCTGCACGTATTCATGCTCCAGGAAATGAAGAGTTTTGGGAAAATCAGCTGGGGGTCTCTTACTAGCCTCCCAAAATCATGAAGCTTATCTTATTTGTTTTATGATGTCAAGTTCAGCGAATCAGTGAGTTCAAGCCAGCGTCCGCTCAGACCACCAGAATGAAACATTAAAACTGAGATCTGATAGCAAAGTCAGATCAAAATGAAGGTTCTTCATGGTTTCTTGCCCATAGCTGTGTAATTTTGTATGTTAAAATACTCTCTCATATCTAAATTTTCTGTTCTGACTACCTATAAGCCAGCCATTGTTAGTTTGATGTGCTGAAGAGTGAAAAACTTTGACGCATTCAAAGCATTGATCTGTTTATTTGAGCAAACCAATATGACAACAACTGAGTCAACCAATGACGTAAGTTTGAGGACGATTCCTGTTAGATACCCTTTCATTTGAGATGCAGAGGCAATTATACGCAAGCCTTTCATAGGTTGACCTCTTGACAACATCTCGACCAGCCCAACAAGCCAACATTGACTGTGAATTTGGTATGAGAATATATTTATCCAACCAATTTGATGATGTTAGTGGTGCAGACGTTACACACTTTACTTCTAATGTATCAGTAATATCTGCTACACAGCGATGAGAAAACTGGAAAGGAACTGGAGGCTTTTGAATAATAAGTTTCATGTTTTTCCAAAGAAAATGACCCTAGTAATCTCATGTCTCCTTCAGAGTTTTAGACGAGATCTCAAGAATGCTATCAAAGGTTGTACATCTCAAATGAAAACATTTCTCATTGAATACCTAGACCTAATGATCATATAAACTGCTATATCAACATTAGATGAATATTGACTAATCTGTGTCTATTTTATTTTATGTCCTTAGGCATTTTAGGAGAAACATCTGAAGTTGATCCTCTACTGAAGCATAATGAAGAACTCCAGTAAGTCTCACAACTATGAAACATCCATGAAAGAGCCACTAAGCATTTTTTTTTTCTCTGGGTATAGGTTCAAAGAAACTTATTATCAACAACCGTTTTTGGCCGTTTATGTTTCTTGAGTTGCTCTTTGCATTTTAGAAGTTCTTCATATCGTTTTTCTGGGTTTTTAAGCAACAGGGCACAGATGGTTTTCTAAAGAATTATAATAAAAAGTACTTTATGGAACTTCAATAGTATACATCCCTTTGTAGTTTTAAATGGAACTTGAGCAGTAATGTTTTACAGCAGAAGGCTTGAGTCTGTTCTTCAAATTCTTTAAATATTCTGGGCCAGTTTGGTCTTTTCCATTGAACCATTTCATGCAAAATTACATTAACATTTAACTTTATGTGCTTGCTTGGACTTCACTACTGCTTTTTCAGGAGCACCCATCCACCCACTCGCACATCAACACGCCCCTTACACGGATGTCCTTCCGCCATCCGGATATCTGACTGCCACATGTAAATTAAGCACTCCCTTTGGAGCCTGTTGCCATAGAAACTCTCATTAAGAGCCAAGAGAGATGAAACATTTGCGTGTGTTCAGACTCCTCTGAGGATGGTTTGGGTCAGTGTGTGCATCTTATCAATATGTTCAATATTATTGGTACTCTTGATCTTCCTAATTACATCGGACTATTCAGATTGTTACCCAATATTTAAATATGAATCAGTCAAGTTGGGTTGCCATTTAAGACATGGCAAGCCTCATACATGTTCTATTAATTGGAAAGTCATAAAGGTCAGATGAGAAAGAGAAATGAAAAGAGAATGGATTTTATTTGTTTTTCTGTGTTAGGGATTTACATGGTAAATGTTAGTCTCAAATGTCAGCGTGACTAAATCAGTGAGCAAAGAGAAAGAGAGAAATTACTTATTTGACCATTTATTTTGAGCACAAGTGCACTGCCAAAACATGTCTATGGCAGTATGTGAACTAACCCAGCAATTAAACCCAAAATAAAAATTATTTCCTTGTGCTTTTTCATGGACCACAAAAAAGATATTGGACAAAATGTTTACATTTTATACAATGACAGTAAATGGGGACATTTCTGGTGAGCTGCAAAAAATTAATGACACATGATAAGGGCAAAGCTCACTTCAATTCAATACAGACATATTGAAAATTTTAATTATTGAAAAAATACAACTTTGAGTTCAGTAAGTCACTCAGGTGTTGACTGAATAGCTGTTCCGGGTGCGTTTTTTCAAGAAGAAAAAATCAAACCTGCTTTAAAACCCAGCAACACAACTGTAGCTGTATAACTTTACAACAGCAACACAACTGTAGCTGTATAACTTTACAACAGCAACACAACTGTAGCTGTATAACTTTACAACAGCAACACAACTGTAGCTGTATAACTTTACAACAGCAACACAACTGTAGCTGTATAACTTTACAACAGCAACACAACTGTAGCTGTATAACTTTACAACAGCAACACAACTGTAGCTGTATAACTTTACAACAGCAACACAACTGTAGCTGTATAACTTTACAACAGCATCACAACTGTAGCTATATAACTTTACAA
>NW_015554124.1:464272-465675 GCF_001515605.1 Sinocyclocheilus anshuiensis | reverse complement strand
ACAACTGTAGCTGTATAACTTTATTTACAACAGCAACACAACTGTAGCTGTATAACACACAACTGTAGCTATATAACTTTACAACAGCAACACAACTGTAGCTGTATAACTTTACAACAGCAACACAACTGTAGCTGTATAACTTTATTTACAACACCCAAAGAACAAACGTTCATCGTTTGGATGCAGATCAGATAAGTATTACTATTTCTTCCTTTTTAGCGTCTTTAAATAAACTTTTAACAAGTTAAACAACGTTAATCACTCGATTTCTCAGCTTCTTTGACCGTTAATGTTCAAAGTATGCGCGCTACAGTTGCACGCGCACTACATTCAGATTTCTTAAAGGGGAAGCGTCAGGACAATACCATATATAGATGTTTGTTTCTCTATGAATTCTTAGTCACATGTAATATATTTTAACTTATTCATAATTATGAAATATCATATTTATTATCTTTGCCTTACTGTATTATGAATTTCAGTGTTTATTTTTGTTTATTTATGTAGGCTGCATTTTTATTGTGGGTTACAAGTACACACACACACAAGTGGTGTTACTCTTAAAAAGTAATGAATTAACAGAATCAAATAAGATCCTACAGGACAAAGTGAAATTCCATTTAAAAATCACAATGTACAATAAGATTACATGAGTCAATAAAAGATCCTACAGGAGAAATTAAAGGGGACATATGATGCGATTTCAATTTTTCCTTTCTCTTTGGAGTGATACAAGCGCTTGGTGCATAAAGAAGATCTGTAAAGTTGCAAAGACGAAAATACTTTGTTTGGCCTTCCAAAAGAGGACACGACTAGAAATCAGTGGTTAAGTTGTATTTACAACACTGTTTCACAACACTTCAACCCAAATATTCAGATGTGTGCAGCACATTTTATGGAGGACTGTTTCCTGATCCTGGTAGAGTAGACTACAATGCCGGCTGTTCTCACAGACTGTAAGTATGTTTTTTATATTTAAAGAATTCGCCACTGATGATTCAAACGCGAGTTTGAGCAGTGTAGAGTAACACTTATTGTTTGTCATTTCTCCGATCACAAATGCAGATATGGTTTTATGTTTACGCGGTGCAATACGCAACGCAAAGCCTGTGTACGAAGCGGAGTCCAGCCCGGGGTCGTCACATGTGGTTGCTGCAAGCCCACCGGCCGCTCCTTCGTCAAATCCGCCGGCCGCGCCGTTCTCAAGCCCTCCGGCCTCTGCTCACACTAGCCCCCGGCTTCTGCTCACTCTAGGCCGCCGCCGCTCACTCTATGCCACCGCGTGTGACGCTGTTTCGTTGTGAAAGCGAAACTACTTTGTTAGGCCTTCCAAAAGAGGACACGACTAGAAATCAGTGGTTAAGTTGTATTTACAACACTGTTCCAGAACACTTCAACCC
>NW_015554124.1:449271-464096 GCF_001515605.1 Sinocyclocheilus anshuiensis | reverse complement strand
AATAATGTGTTTTTTTTAACCTTAAACCGCATAAACTCATTTCATTACACCAAATACACAAAATAATGTTCTTTTAAGCAACATCATATGACCCCTTTAAAATCTCATAAAACACAATGTCCAATAAGATTCTAAGAATCAAATAAAATCCTACAGGACAAAGTGAAATTCCATTAAAATAAATCAGAATGTCCAATAGGATTCTAAGAATCCTGTAAGATCCTAAAGGATAAACTGAAATTCCAATAGGATTTTTTGACAAGGGACAGAAAGAGTAATGATCAAAATTTAGGAATTTGCGAATGAGAAATTCAAACGGGCCCGAAGCGCTCGTGTTCGCAACGCATGTTGTAAGAAACCATCAGACCACCACGGTTTTGGTTCGCTTTAAAGGGCTCTGAGATAATTTGTAGAATTGTACTGTTAACATGTGGGCTAAACATTCGTGTTCAAGTCGCTCAAATGAAACCGGTTTGCACAATAACATACATCAGGGCTCTTCAACTCGGCTCCTGGAGGGCCGCTGTCCTGCAGAGTTTAGTTCCACCCCTAATTAAACAAACCTGACCAAGCTAATCAAAGTATTCAGGACTATTTAAAAATGATGAACAGGTGTGCTGGATAAGGGTTGGAAGTAAACTATGCAGATAACTGGCCCTCCAGGACCGGAGTTGACTAGCCTTGACATGCATGATGGGATTCGCACACTTTCAAGTCCTCTGAAATCAGAAGATATTGTTCTAGGAACACTTACAATACTTTGCTTTTCACAGATTAATCTTCTTGTCCGATTAATTCGCATTTGCATAGCTGACTGATCGAGACTGAAGTTTTAAAAGCTGCTTATGTGAATTTTCAGTAGGCTAAATAATTTTTCAGTTTGTTGAATTCAGAAGAATTGGAAATTGGAATACAGTGCCAATGAACCACTTATGCCCTTTGCTGTGATTGACAGCTTCCCTTTAGCTACTTCATTGTATTTTAGAGCCAGAACATACTGTTAGAGCAGTGGTTCTCAACCTGTCCTGAAGTTCCCCCAGCCCTGCACATTTTGTATGTCTCCCTCAGCTATCACACCTAATTCAGCTCTTTAGTGGAGACTGCAAGACCTGAAGTGTGGGTGTGTCAGATAGAGGGAGACATACAAAATGTGCAGTGCTGGGGGTACTTCATGGAGAGGTTTGAGAACCACTGTGTTAGAGAAAACGCTGGATGATAAAAGTCAAATGCATCATAAAAGAGCTGTTCCCGGGTCAGTAACCGCTGTCCTGTTAACAATACAACAGTTACTGTAGCACAGAAACAATAAAACTGATTCTGAACACTCCATTCATGCCATAGATGTAACAGAGCCACAGAAGAGAAGCATAGAGAGGGAGGATGTGCATTTCATTTCCTCTGTTGGGAGTATGAGTCACACTAGCCTCTCTTCTGACTCCCTCGTTCTGTCTTTCACGCAGTCGCAATCATTTAATCAAAATTAATCTATCTGGGAGGGAGCATAAGGTTGGGCCATAAACAGAGACACGTGTAAGCATGCTGTTTGTATTTTGACTTTAGAAAAAATCTGATTTTCATGACATGGTTATTATTCATGATCTTTGATAAGGCAAAAATGATTCAGTAAATTATTCACATGCAGTGTTTTGTTCGGAAGTTTTATTCATTATGTATCATTGTGTTTTATGTAACTCAAAAAAACAAAATGAAATGTTTTTCAAGTTCACCACAGCAACAGTTGGGTTTCACTTTTTACTCATCACTTTAAAAAGCAGGAAGACCAACAGGTCATCTGCCTTTTGAGGTGATATCGGTGTCAAAAGCTGAATAGTTTACTTCAAAAACTTTCCTAATACTGCATTCAACTCGCATCAGATGAATCGAGTAAATTTTTATTGGAAACGAGCCACTCAGACGGAACATGCGAGAACTTTCCACTGTACTCCCTGGGGCGGAAGACGGGTCACTGACACTTGTGCATGAGATGTCATTTGATTAGGATTAGGATAACAAAGACTGTGAGGATGATGATTATGAAGGATTCTAGTTATAATCATGCAGATCTGTGTAGAAGCACAGAATCATGAAATATAGAAAACCCCCTTTGTCCTTGATTGAATATCTAGCCTATTCTCAAGGGGAATAATAGAATGAAAAATGTTTCAGGAGTGGACGCTCGAAAGATCTTTATCTCTACAATGACGCCAAGAGCCTCTCATAATCTTTTCTCATCTGCAAAGGGGTTCTGAATGTCTAATTGCATCTGGAAATATCTAAAATGATTTTCTTTGAAACATTTAATTACATTTATGAATGCTTCTGTCTTAAAATGTTACCAAGAAAATCCGTTTTACATATAGTTCCTACTAGGTGTATAAAGCTTCAAAAACCCTAATCTGTGAGAAAAATTCCCCAGAGAAGCCCCGGAGGTCTTTGACTCCCCCAAGTGACAATAAACGGTAAGTGCAAACATGACAGCCACAAAACCTTCACATTCTGAAGGAACATTTTATTTAGCTTACACATAAAATAAGGTACAATTTAAATAGACATATCCATGCACATAGAACAATATATACAGATCTTTTTCTTTTTTTTTAATAATTTACACATCTGTGTGAATGATATAGGCCTTTAAAGTAAATTGAATTTTCAAAGTTTTTTCTTCAAGTGACTTCCAGGTTTATCTCAACGTTTACATCGCGCTTAAGGCCTGAAACATACTTCACACAAGTATGCGAGGAAATACACTTCTAGTAACACAATTTGAATTTCGTGCGTCATTGTAGCCTATTCCAAGACGTGTCAAATCCAATTTATATCACAAGATATGTGCTTGTGTAAAAATCTGTTTCTGGCATAAGAGTTCATGCTTCCCATCAAGGCACTTCGGAGAACTTTCATCACGTGAACCACAGTTCCCGCCAAGTTACTACAGTTATTTACAACAGTAAAACCTCAATAAATTAACACAGGATTTTCTTAAAACAGTACAAGGGCCTTTCAGAAACTTTCTTTAATACATTTATTATTGCAACGGTGGCTAGTACCAACTTAAAACAGTTTTATTTTTAGTAACATTAACTGTGGTAGGCTAATCATTGCTTTTCGGCGCGAACTATGGTTGCCATAGTAAACGGCATAGTAACGGTTTGCAGCGGGAACCTCAGAGCGCTTCTTTGAGGTTTTCCCGGGACGGTCAGTCACTGTGTCCGCCGCTGTCAGACTCCTCTTCAATGGCGAAGCGCACATCGGCGACGGAGCTGAGGGAGCTCACGCTGCTCTGCTCCACCGAGCACAGCGCGCACGCCAGAGGCGCGAGAACCTTGCCGCCGGTTCCCGGTTCCCGCATGAACGGCACCGGCGTGGAGCGCAGGGCGGGAAACGCGGGGAGGCTGAAGCTGTGCTTCTTCTGGCTCGCGCCCCACTCACGCTGCTCCTCCTCGTGCAGAAGCCGCGTGAAGGCGTTCGTGCGCCTCTTCTCGCGCCGTTTGGTGCGCAGGTAACCGAGCATGATCCCAGTGAGGAAGACTCCGTAGAAAGACACCACGATGACGATGTACAAATACACGTTACTGTCGCTTCCACCGGGCAAGGCGATTCGGTTGGTCTGCTGCGACGAAAGCGCGGAGGCGTTGCGCGCCAACTCCATTACTACGAACGAAACGGTTATCTGTAAAATTACAGAGAGAGAGAGAAAGTTAAAACGTAGTCCTTTAAAAGATGTAGGCTACAAGTAGTCGTAGTAGTAGTAATGACAATAGACTAATAATAATAATAACGAGAGGAAGAAATAAAAATAAATATCTGTTAAAATTTTTTTAAATTAAAAATAAAATAAACAACTGTTAAAAAAAGGTTAAGACTAAAACTGGATCAAAAACAACCTAAATGGTGAATTTAAAAAAATCTTTGACAAACATTAATTTTGGAGACTGCATCACAACCGGGTTTAACATCTTAGAAAAAAAACAGAGTACCTAAACTAACAAAGTAAAAAAAAAAAATCACTTTATAATAACTTTATACATCACTCCAATATTTAGACATGATTTAAAAAGACGTAGGCCTACTTATGTTTAAAAAGTGCACATTTTAAGCATTAAATGTGTTTATAATATTGTTTTTATGTCTTTTCGTGACTTTATAAGAGTTTACATTAAAGTTAGTTACTCACCGGGATGTTTCACCCTTCCTCGCTTTTCCTCGAGTCTCTGGCTTGTAACGGGGTTGTCAGCTGAGTCCGGTTTAAATAGCGGATCCCATGCGTGGCCACGCGCCAGGAGGATCTGTGACCGAGGTTGAGGGAGTCGAGATCCTCACGTCCTTCCTCACAGGATTTGAGTCCCGGCCAGAGACGCTTGAGCTCACAGCCACATTCTTATGACGTTTAATGGAGTCCAAGTGCGCAGTGCTGCCAAACGTGCTCATCTATCATAACATAACCAGACAGGCTTGCTTTAGGAAAGCCAGCAGGACAGCTTGCCTTTCAAAAACCGTTGGAATGGTCATGTTGCTCCAAAACCTGAACTTGATTTTATTCTAAAGCGGTCTAGTTAAAAAAGAAAAAAGAAGCATACAAAAAGTATATTTAAAGTAGTCCATATGATGCTATCCACTTTATTTTTAACATAGGCTAATTGGTTAAGGCTAGATGGTATACAGATTCGAATACTGGGCATGCGCACATCAATAGCATAATTTTTGTCACACTGTACAACAATAATTACTGTTTTTGCATTATTGTAAGGGGTAGGTTTAGGGTTGGGGTAGGTGTAGACCAGGGGTGCCCAAACTCAGTCCTGGAGGGCCGGTGACCTGCAGAGTTTAGCTCCAACTTGCCTCAACACGCCTGCCTTCAAGTTTCTAGTATGCCTATAAGAGCTTGATTAGCTGGTTCAGGTGTGTTTAATTAGGGTTGGAGCTAAACTCTGCAGTAGGGTTGGGGTAGGTGTAGACCAGGGCTGTCCAAACTCGGTCCTGGAGAGCCGGTGTGCTGCAGAGTTTAGCTCCAACCCTAATTAAACACACCTGAACCAGCTAATCAAGCTCTTACTAGGCATAGAAACTTCCAGTCAGGTGTGTTGAGGCAAGTTGGAGCTAAACTCTGCAGGACACCGGCCCTCCAGGACCGAGTTTGGACAGCCCTGGTGTAGACGTTAATAAAACACAATCTAATAGTATAAAATTGAACTTGTTAGCTTTATCGTTTAGCTGTATCCCTTTTAGCCACAACCAGGCTAATGGCAGGTGTAAATTTAATGTGCGAGACTTCCGGTCTCATTTGCTTCCAGTTATTTTACCTGTACAATAACAGACCGTTATGCTGTTTGATATTGGTATTTGTTACTATATTTTAATTCATTATCATAATCATAAACACTGGTTTATAGCACAAATAGTTTACAGTTTACTGCACTTTATTCTTTCTTCTAGTAATTTATCTAGCAGCTATTCAATCGAAAGTCTCACACATTCAAGGAAAATAACTTGCATCAGCATCACAAATGAAGGCGATAGCTTTATGTGAGTAGCAATCAATTTGCAACAACAACAATGAAACATCGTGAGGTAGCCTAAATAATGAAGCATTTAAAAAAATATAAACTGGAAACATTTAAAATAAAAAATAACATTATTAATCAAATGTACAGTGGGACTAATGCCATGCCATGCGTTTGAATAAGCAAAGTTAAGCTGTACCTTACAACCCCACTGACGTAGTTTTCAAGGGTCTCCTGGTCTGATTTACGTCAGCAGTGAAAGCATGTTAGAATCTATGCCAACCTCATCTGTCTGGCAGTGATGCATGATGGGTAGGTGTGGCATGACTGTGGAAAACTGGAGCCAGAATGTGCAAACCAATGCCTGACCACACCTGTCAATTAGGATCGAGTAACAGAGAACTGACGCAAAGCACATGAAAATCTGATCAAATCAGCAGTTCTGGGTCAGTTCCCTGTCTGAGAACACATTACAGACACAAACGCATTATAAGGTGAATCGGAGGAAAACCATCAGCATTATAACGCTCCTTCAGTTACATGGACGTTTTACAATCACTATAGGGACTGTTCCACAGCTCCACAGCTGTATTATGGAAGTATTTCTATAAAAGGGTATAGCGGACCATCAGATATATGCTCTGGTCAAGATCAGACACTTCAACTTTATTCATTCTAGTATTTACACAATGGAGCTAAAGTTAGTCATTGCTCAGTGAAGGATTGAGGTCTTTCTTTAAAACTTTTAACACTTTTTAACCTGTAGTTGATTTTGAATGTTTTGGAGTGACACATAATTATTAAAATCCATAGCTAATACTTACTGACGTTTGTGCTGTCCTTAGGGAAACTGGCTTTTGTTTGTTAAGGGGATTTCACAAAAGACCAATAAAATGGAAAGTGTAGATAAAATTGATTACCAGTTAAAATAATATGCACAAGTGAATATGCAATATTTCAATTCTTAAAAGAAAAAAAAATCATGAACACAAAAAATGGCAACATGCATGTAAACTAAAATAATTAATAACTTACTCTGTTTACTTAATAGTGATCTTTAAAAACGGAGTTTATTCATAAGACATAGATGTTGTTTGGGACATGTGCTTCATAGGAATAACCCACAAAGTTGAGTTTTGCACAGGAAAGCCCTTTATTCCATTATCTTAACTTCACAGGATCGATTTCAAGGCAAATGACAAAATAAATGAATAACTTATGGCCTGATATAGCAATGTATGATTTCATTTTAGTTCAAAACAGGCTATTATCAGGGGCACCAAACAGCGTAGGACCAAAAGGACAAAGTAATAATGTTGAGAGGAGAGAGAGCGTGAGAGAAATAAACTACGAGAACAGGGAGTTTACGACTTCCGCTTCCACAGGGATCGCAGTGAGTTCATTTAACAAACAGAGAGGAAAGAAAAAGAGAGGGGCAGGGAGCGCTTTTATTGATCAGAGATCAGCTATGAATAAAAAACAAGGAAGTCTAATTCAACTCCATCTATATTCAACTCTATTTTTACTTCATGCACACTTTGTTCTGAAGCAGTATTTTTGAGCCATAAATGTCACCTGACTGATCACTATATTAGTGCTCTCTGCAGAAGAGAGAGAAAAATAGATATTTTTTCCCATTGTTAAAAGCCTGCCAAAAAGATAGAACATCTAATACAATACACTGAATTTTTTTTGTCATTTTATATTCAGTTTATTTCAGAATACATGGCTGTTTTTTATGGAAGCCTGTTTCTACCACTGAATAAAAAATAAAGAACGTAATTATGACTTTTATCTCAGAATTGTGTGATATAAACTTGCAATTCTGAGAAATAAAGTCAGAATTGCAAGATATAAACTCGTGAGAATTGGAACAATTGTAAGAAAATTGTCTTTTTTTCTCCTCAGAACTGGATTGTATAACTTGCAGTTGAGAGTTTATATCTCACAATTCTGAGTAAAGTCAGAATTGAGAGTTTATATCTTACAATTCTGACTTTATAACTTGCAATTGAAAGTTTATGTCTCACAAATCTGAGAAAAGTCAGAATTGCGAGTTTGTATCACACAATTCTGAGATAAAAGTCATAATTACGTTCTTTATTTTTTATTCAGTGGTGGAAACAGGCTTCCATAAAAAACAGCCATGTATTCTGAAATAAACTGAATATAAAATGACAAAAAAAATTCAGTGTATTGTATTAGATGTTCTATCTTTTTGGCAGGCTTTTAACAATGGGAAAAAATATCTATTTTTCTCCCTCTTCTGCAGAGAGCACTAATATAGTGATCAGTCAGGTGACATTTATGGCTCAAAAATGTAAATTCTGTAATTGTGAGGAAAAAAAAGTCAGAATTGTGAGAAAAAAAGTCGCAATTACCTTGTTTGGTTTTTTTTTATTCAGTGGCGGAAACGGCTTCCATAGATTTTGAATGGCCTTCAATGGAGAAAATATATTTTGCCTATTTGACCAAAAACACAGACTAGTTAGTTAAGCTAACCAGCCAAACCTTGATACCCTGATCTTAAGAATTTACACCTCCATTTGCATCAAGCCTTATCTGGTCTCTTCTTTATTTCTAAATGAAACAGTTCAACTTGCTCAACTGACAATGTCAGTTTGTCTATAGACAAAGAGTGGAAAACCTCCCTGAAATGAGCGAAATCATGTCAAAAAGTTAAATGGAACTGTTTGAATGGTTTATATTAGTATAATTATACTAGATCTATTATCCTGTCCAGCAGGATATACAGTCACCCAATAGGAACATTCCAGTCCTGGAACATCAATCAGCATCATCCAATGAGCAGAAATGCTTTGGGGATTTCATACTCTCCAATAAGCAAGTTCTTATATTTAAATAAAGCTAATTATTGCAACAATAAATTAAGCTTAAATATATTTGATTTTTCTAGATCATTGGTCTCCTTCTGACAGTATTAAAAGAAGGTTACGGAAAGATTGAAAAAAAGGAAATAATGGTTTTAGTATTCCAGATGTGTTTGGAGAGAAAATTGCTGATGTAAACATGTTGGAAGAGTTTCATTAAGATATCTACGAGTTGTATTTGTTTGAAACTGAAGGTTTCAATGAGAATGTAAGATTAGAAAAACATCCCATAATGCATCATTTGTGTATGGGGAACAACAAGAACTGGGAGTTATGTGCGACACAGAGCGAGATTGACCTACTGTGAAACTGACTTTTGGAGATCCAAAGCATCATGGGAAGTATTTAAAGCCATGATAAAGCTTTTTTGGGGAATAACATGCATAAAAATGTCCTGAGAAATCACATTAAGTATGTTTACATGCACTAATCTTTTGTGCAGCAAGCATAATTGCAGTTTTTGCCTTGATTTCTAAAACAAAAACTGACATGTTAGAACTGTTTTTTTAGCAAATACTGTTAGCACATATTATGTCTCCTCAACTGACCAGTTCATTAAATGTGACACGTGAATAAACACGTTTGTATGACGTAAAACACTTCTCTGCATTGCACAAATGTGCAAGCTATTTTTGAATCTGATAATCTGAATTTTTTTCCGATTGAACAGATTTTTTTCAGGTCTACACCACCTATTTCAATCTGATCGAAATGTCATATTAAATGTGACACGTGAATAAACACGTTTGTATGACGTAAAACACTTCTCTGCATTGCACAAATGTGCAAGCTATTTTTGAATCTGATAATCTGCATTTTTTTTTTCAGGTCTACACCACCTATTTCAATCTGATCGAAATGTCATTTGGATCAAGCTCAGTCGGCTCAATCGAGGTGTTTACATGAAGGTTTTCAGTCTGATTGAGCCATTATTATTGGATTATTTGGATGCATGTAACGGCACTGAACCTTTTTACTTTTCAGTTATTTCACTTCTGATTTGTTGACATTGCAGGGTTTTGGAGAGCATGCGTGTATTTGGAAGGGATTTAACAGCTTTAATTTAGCAGCTAAGTCTGGCAGAAGTTAGCAAGGCTAACATCACTCTTGGCACCTTTAAGTACTGCTGGTTGTGAGTGTTGGTCATCACACTGTATGTAAACATTTCCAAACGATTATGTTCACGTCTGTAACGTCCATTGGAAATCTCCATCCTGATTGGAGGTTGCTATAGTGAGATAAGTACATTTTCTTGCCTGTCCAGTGGTTTTGTCTGGAATCAGCAGTGGTTTGGCTCTATTTGGCACCATACATCCTCTCAATGTCGTTCTGGTAGTGAGATTTTAGCTCCTTTCGTTTTAGTTTAACAGCGTCTGTAACCAGGCCGGTCTCTGGGGTCCAGGGCTCAACGCTCAGCCGGACCTTCCGTGGGATCTCGAATCTTTCTAATTGGGCTGTAAATACACAGGAGCAGGAAATGAATCAACTAAACTCAAGAGTAGGAAGCACAACAAATGTGCATGATATAAACGTTCTTACATTGGAATACAAGTAACATTTCAAGCTTAAATGATTGCTAATACCGTGGCCAATATGATATTATTAGAAACATTTGTGTGCTGCGCAGTATACGAAGTTTCTGCAGGTTTTATGAATGTAAATTTAAGACTTATTTTAAAACCAAGTGTAAATAAACCAAAAATAAACCAAAAGGAAAACAGTATGTCAATATGTCATCTAAATGTAAATGTCTAGGGAGTATTAGCAACACTTCAAAGTTTAAAAATACAACTTCCAACAAATCTTTGCTACTTTTTAATTAAAAATAAGTACAGTAAATAAATAATTATCTAAAGGCTTGAATAGCTCTGCTCCCAAACACTAAAATATGGATATAACTTTTACTGCACTTCTGATTACACTGCAAAAAGTGCTTGTTTTCCAGTGTAAATGTCTAAAGATTCTTAAATTAATTTACATTTACTTAAGAAGCAAAATTACATAATGGTAAGAAGTCTTGTTTTCTCAGAAACTGATCAAAATGAAGTGAGTTTATGATTAGAAAGAACAAACATATGCCAATGGGCTCAGAGAAAGTTTTCTGAGCCCACTGACAGATATTTGTTGTTGTTTAAGCATAAATTCACTTCATTTTGTTCAATTTCTTGAGATGCAAAATGAATACTTCATATCTTCATTTTGCATCACAAGTGAATGTATCTTGAATTTAAAAGTATTTAGGTATTTGTATTGGAAAACAAGACAAAAATTCTGAGGAAGATCTGATTCTTTTTCTGCCATACATGCAAGATTTAATGCTATGACTTTATGAATTTAAGAATGTGCTTTGCTTTAAGATCTTTTTATGGTCTTAATTTGTGGAAGGATGAATTACCGTATTGACCCGAATATAAGACGATGTTTTTTTCTTGGAAATACATCTGAAAAAACGCGGTCGTCTTATATTCAGGGTCTAGATTTTGACATGTCAATAATACACCCACAACAATAGGTGGCGCCAAATACGCATAAAACGAGTGTGCCATGAAATACGTAATGTAATGCGTGTTGTAAAGGTACATCTGGAAAAAGGGGGGTCGTCTTATAATCAGGGTCGTCTTATATTCGGGCCAATACGGTAATATGTGTTAGGACCTGCAGAAACCCTGTAGATACAGCAGAAATAGTTTGAGTAGTATGAGAGTACGCTGTGTTTCACCTGTCAGTGCCGTTTCTGTGATGACTTTAAGCACCTCCTCCTCGATGACGGGGTTGTTACAGAGCTCCTCCCACAAACCGCTGACACGCTTCCTCTCAGCCAGCGCCCGAAGCTGCTTCTGATTGGGCACCACAAAGCCAATCACATAAGACTCATCACTGGAAAACAGGAAGAGGTGGGACTAAAATTATTTGTGGGTGTATTCAGCAGAGTTGATTACAAATGTGTCGTGTTAGGGGTGGATGATATGACCAAATTTTTATTTCATGACATGAGTATTTTATTTCAGGATAACGATATAAATCATGACATTTTATTTTATCTTTGCTATTTAAAAAAGAAAAAGAAAAAAATGCAAATAAACAAATACAATATAAGTAAGACACAAAAGAAATGAACAGTATAAAACACTACATAGTTTTTGATGCATTAATTAAATATACATTGATTCTTATTAATTCCACTAAAATTATTAAATTAAGAGCAGTGATTCATATTTTTTTCTTCATATTTTCATTTCAAATGTTTGGTGTTTTATTCTAATAATTTATTTGTTATAATAATATATTTATACAATAATGTATTTTATTATGAGTTAATATATAAAGTATTTTTATAAAATGTTTTTTTTTTTTAAATTACACATTTTTTAAAATATAACAATAAATACTTTTATATCTTAAGTCGCTGGGGTATATTTGTAGCAATAGCCCAAAAAACATTGTTTGGGTCAAAATTATTGATTTTTCTTTTATGCCAAAAATCATTAGGATATTAAGTAAAGATCATGTTCCATGAAGATATTTTGTAAATTCCCTACTGTAAATATATTAAAACTTAATTTCTGATTAGTAATATGCATTGCCAAGAACTTCATTTGAACAACTTTAAAGATGATTTTCTCAATATTTTGATTTTTTTTTGCACCCTCAGATTCCAGAATTTCAAATAGTTGTATCCTATCCTAACAAACCATACATCAATGGAAAGCTTATTTATTCAGCTTTCAGATGATGTATAATTCTCAATTTCGAAAAATTTACCCTTATGACTGGTTTTGCGGTCCAGGGTCACATATATTTAAAAATATAACAATATATTTTATTCAAATGTTTTTGAAAGTTAAAGATTTTAATATAAATTCTTAAATGAAAATTATATGACGTATAGAAGTTAGAGGGGCAACAGATTTGGTGACCCTGCTATATAATTGCAGCTGTTGACATCCGACCAAAATGCTTTCTAGGATATAGAATAAAGAGCTTTAGATATCAACCGAGTGAATTTGGGTAACATTAAAGCTGTTGTGTGTGAAATATAGAAGGGATTTTGATAACCTGTTATGTCATTTGTTAGTACTGTAACATATGTTGAGGGTCTTTTGTTAGTGCAGTACAGGTTGTGCTTTGTGTCGGCACCTGTTGGCATAGGCACAGATGTTGTCAACAAGTGGGCAGTTTTTCAAAACGGCCTCCACTTTTCCCAGAGACACGTATTCTCCCGCTTGAAGCTTCACCAGGTCTTTCTTACGGTTTAACATGCAAACACATACACACACACATATGCAAATATTAACCATATTTCATCAGATGTGTACGTGAGTTTGTGCTACAGGAAGTTTCTCTTTCTCTCCCTTTTGGAGTGTATCCTGCTTTCTTTGAGTTCTTATCGCTGCCCTTACGGGAATAAGTTGACAGCGAGATGTGTCATTTACAGGAAGTACAGGACTAATGCGTTTTATTGTAAAGGAGAGGGGACTTCCATTCGCTTTCTCCTGCCAAAACGTGCTGTCTTTACAATGTTCTGGCTAATCTCTCTCACCGATAATCTTCAGACAGCCGTCTCCATGAAACTCGCCAATGTCTCCGGTGCAAAACCACTGCTGGCCTTTCTTATCCATGAAGAAGTCCTCACTGTTCTTCTGTTTGTTCTTGTAGTAATCCATTGTTACGTTGGGCCCACCGACCAGTCTTAAGTCGCTGGGGTATATTTGTAGCAATAGCCCAAAAAACATTGTTTGGGTCAAAATTATTGATTTTTCTTTTATGCCAAAAATCATTAGGATATTAAGTAAAGATCATGTTCCATGAAGATATTTTGTAAATTCCCTACTGTAAATATATTAAAACTTAATTTTTGATTAGTAATATGCATTGCTAAGAACTTCATTTGGACAACTTTAAAGATGATTTTCTCAATATTTAGATTTTTTTTTGCACCCTCAGATTCCAGATTTTCAAATAGTTGTATCTCGGCCAAATATTGTCCTATCCTAACAAACCATACATCAATGGAAAGCTTATTTATTCAGCTTTTAGATGATGCATAATTCTCAATTTCGAAAAATTTACCCTTATGACTGGTTTTGCGGTCCAGGGTCACATATATTTAAAAATATAACAATATATTTTATTCAAATGTTTTTGAAAGTTAAAGATTTTAATATAAATTCTTAAATGAAAATTATATGACGTATAGAAGTTAGAGGGGCAACAGATTTGGTGACCCTGCTATATAATTGCAGCTGTTGACATCCGACCAAAATGCTTTCTAGGATATAGAATAAAGAGCTTTAGATATCAACCGAGTGAATTTGGGTAACATTAAAGCTGTTGTGTGTGAAATATAGAAGGGATTTTGATAACCTGTTATGTCATTTGTTAGTACTGTAACATATGTTGAGGGTCTTTTGTTAGTGCAGTACAGGTTGTGCTTTGTGTCGGCACCTGTTGGCATAGGCACAGATGTTGTCAACAAGTGGGCAGTTTTTCAAAACGGCCTCCACTTTTCCCAGAGACACGTATTCTCCCGCTTGAAGCTTCACCAGGTCTTTCTTACGGTTTAACATGCAAACACATACACACACACATATGCAAATATTAACCATATTTCATCAGATGTGTACGTGAGTTTGTGCTACAGGAAGTTTCTCTTTCTCTCCCTTTTGGAGTGTATCCTGCTTTCTTTGAGTTCTTATCGCTGCCCTTACGGGAATAAGTTGACAGCGAGATGTGTCATTTACAGGAAGTACAGGACTAATGCGTTTTATTGTAAAGGAGAGGGGACTTCCATTCGCTTTCTCCTGCCAAAACGTGCTGTCTTTACAATGTTCTGGCTAATCTCTCTCACCGATAATGTTCAGACAGCCGTCTCCATGAAACTCGCCAATGTCTCCGGTGCAAAACCACTGCTGGCCTTTCTTATCCATGAAGAAGTCCTCACTGTTCTTCTGTTTGTTCTTGTAGTAATCCATTGTTACGTTGGGCCCACCGACCAGAATCTCCCCTCGCGGACAGGGCCGGTCCGTGCTGCGATATCCACCTGGATACACACAGATTGCATTAAGACACAAAAAGAGAGACGGGAAATGGTTTAAACTGTATAAAGCGCAACAGTAGGGTTCCGTAAACCCGGAGGTTATTAAGCCATAAGTCAGTGTTATTTTAGTCTTGTATAGTCAAACCTTTGACATAAGGACATATGATTTGGTCCACATGGCAGCTTCTGGCCAAGAACTGCTTATTTAGACAGGAAGAGATCTGATTGACATGTAAAGGGACCAATCACAGTTTTAGGGCGGTTTCCATGAACAGTTGTGGTTGAAAGACTAAAAATGAGCAGAAAATGTGTATAGACTACTGTGAAACGAATGTGCTTAATTGTATTGAATGCGCACTTATGGTGTACTTCAAATCTTGAAAGAATATAGTA
>NW_015554124.1:443455-449230 GCF_001515605.1 Sinocyclocheilus anshuiensis | reverse complement strand
TAAATGTATTAAATTGCAACCTAATCATTACAGATGTTTCATTATAAATATATTTAAATACATGACATACAAGTTTCACTATATAATTGAATATTTAATAACACATACAATACAATTAACATATAATAATTCAATATATAAAAAGATAATAACATATAATATATAATTCAATATATAATACTTTAGATTTTAGTATACCATAAATGTTTGCCAGTGCATCCAGCAGTACACCTTAACAATATATTTTATAGCTAATTGCATCACGTATACATTTCAACTATAATATATTTTTTATAATACGATACGTTCATTTAGATTCTGAAAACAGTAAGATTCAGTAAGTATAAATATATTCCTTTTAAGTATATTATTTCTGTAATAAGTTTTTTTTTTAAAGTTTACTTCTTTTTCACAAGGGCAGTTCTGCTAATGGATATCTTAGCTAACAGTTAGTAGCTGGCAAATATTAGTTGGTCTGAATACTTTCCGTACCCACTGTATATATATATATATATATATATATATATAGATAGATAGTCTCCACTTGCTTACAGTGATGCTTTGGAGATTACGTGACACATGGCCTCTTATTCTAATGGTTTTATAATAATACGATTATATAATGTTTGGGACTTTTCTTTGTAATGAGAGCTGTGGATAATAATTTAATGCTTTTTCAAATAGACATTTAGTTACTCCAGAAATAGCCGCTCAAAGTGTCTTCCTTAAAAGGTCGCAAACGACCTTTAATGCTTTTTTCCACTTCCTTCTCTTTTGTTTTGCTGATCTTTCTCTCTGCGTAGCAAACCTCCAGACATATCGCCTGATGAATAGGTAAACGTCCATGACAGTGTTTTTATAAGAGCAGATATATGTGTGTGTATCACACTCACCCTCTATCCAGTCCTTCAGCTGAATTTCACAGCAAACCAGCGGAGCGCCAACTCGTCCTGTACTGTAATCCCAAACTACACACACACACACGCGCACACACACGCACACGCACACATACACACACGCACACGCACACACACACACACACACACACACACACACACACAGAGACAGAGACAATAAGTATATCTATTGGCTGTAAGGGCACAGTTATGTAATTATTTCCATAGCAGAACATTTTTTATTTCTTCTTTTAAAAAAAAGTAATATTTCAGGAGTCACCATCTGTTCGCACTGTTCCACCACTGATTCCTCTGAGAACACAAACCTCAATCATTTTACAAGGCAGCTGTCCTCCAGAAATGTTCATGTTAGTGTTTCTTCTGTGGCTACTGAGGATCAAGACATTGAGTTAGTGACCTAGTTTCATTTGCCTGGACATTTGTTAATATAATTTTCTCATTAACAGTTATTTTAAATATGTATAAACTGTTTGCATATTAAAGTGGTCATGATTTGTTTGGACTCTCAGGTCCACAGGTTTTTCTTTGCACCAAAAAACTAATTTAGTTTGCATGATCATTTTCCACCCAGTTTTATTGATTAGAACAGAACAATATAGTTTTGCTCGCTTGCGTTGTAAAATGTGAGCTTTATATGAGCGATGGTGTATGGGAGTGTATTTTTCACGTGTACGCATTTTAATATCCATGATTGTGTGCTTTTAACACCTGCTCTATTTACAAACTGTTCATAGAGTGAAAATGCACCAAAAACACAATTTTTGCAACAAACTTTTATGAAGCAACACAAAACAACAAAATAAACTACTTTCCCATTGTTTAAAAAAGATATCTGCCTATATCAAAGAATTACCATTTGGATACACTACTGTTCAAAAGTTTTGTAAAGAAGCCTCTTCTGCTCACCAAGCAGACTGAATTTATTTGAATAAAAACAGTTATTTAAATTGTAATAATCTTTTACTGTTTTCTATGAGAATATATTGTCAAATGTAATTTATTCATGTGATGCAAATCTAAATTTTCAGCAGCATCATCACTCAAGCCTTGCTGATTTGCTGCTCAAGAAACATCTGTGATTATTATCAATGTTAAAAACAGTTGTGCTGCTTCATATTTTTGTGAAAGACTCTTTGATGAATAGAAAATTCAAAAGAAATCTTTTGTAAGATTATAAATGTCTTCACTGTCACTTTTGATCAGTTTAATGCATCCTTGATGAACAAAAATATTAATTTCTGCTTACTGACCCCAAACTTTTGGATGCTAGTTTAGATTATGAAAAAGTGCATAATGTTTGAAATGCTAAATGAGAGTGTGAATCTCACGCTGGCTGATGGTCCCAGCGCCGCAGGTCTCCGTGAGGCCGTAGCCTTGTCCTACAGGACAGCAGAAGCAGATGTTCATGAACCGCTGGGTCGCGGCAGACAGAGGTGCTCCGCCTGACAGTAACACCCGCAAACGGCCACCTAACAACGCCTGAACCTTCCGGAAGACCAGTCTGGAGAGAGAAGGAGAATGAAGAGTTGGGACTGTGAGAACCAGTGTTGAGGAGTTACTAAAATTAGCAATGCTATTCAATGATAATTCAATAATAATCAAATGACCTGTTCCTAGAATGTCTTCTTTCTTTCGAGTAGCATTGAGAACACTAATTGATTTTGGCAGGTTGTTTTTTGGATATTTCAATGAACCAGTTCAAATATTTGACTCCAAGAATAGTGAAATAAATATTTAGCTACATACTGCTGATTATCGCTGATTCAATTATACAAGGTACATGTTTTTCATTATATTAGGCTTATATAAATCTAAATCCATGTGTTCCAAGTTTGAAACAATAGCTTTACTGTACTTAACTTATGAGCAGCTTGTAATTGGCAAAAGAAGCTTCTCTAACACTGGGGATGGAGTGTGTATGTGTGTATTCACGTGTGTGTGTGTGACGCACTTGTCACACAGCGGTGTGCTGTATCCCATCGCAAGCTGCTCCATCTTATAGTTGTAGGCCAACAGAAAAAGAGTCCTCTGAAAAACACTAATTTCTTCCACTTTCAGCATCACATTCTTGTAGATCCGATCCATTATCTCCTACAAACAGAGACAGAGAGAAATGATGTTCATATAAAAGCCCCAGACATACCTGATGACATCACTGAGGCATGAGTGGGGTTTTTTTGGTCGCTTTGACATGGCATGAACTTTTTGTTTCCAGACAAATGAATTTCTTTTCAAAACACTAAAAATGCATTTCATACATACAACGACTGGATTTAACCTGGACTGACAACCAGGTTTAAATTTCTGAATTGAAATTGCTAGTTTCCTGACATCGTGGAGAAACAAGTCTCATTAAAACGCTGACAGTGTTATGTAGTGTGGCGTAACATTTTATTTCTAAAAAAAAAAAAAAAAAAATGAAAACCGTGAATTAAAAAACATTCTTAAAAACACACACACACTTTTATATTTATAATTATTATTTTAATTGTTTTTATAGTCTGGCATAATATTTATAAAAAAATTTTCTTAAAATATTTAAATAAAAATACAAAAAACATTTATATTAAATGTGGGATTACTTTTATATATTTAATTTTTTATATATGATTTATTTCCCCTCCAAATTCCCTCAAAGTTGAACTAAAATCACAATATTAAGGCCCTGTGAAATGTGTTTTATTTTTTTCTTAAATTCTGTTTTATTTTTACTAAATTGTGTTTTTCTGTTTTAAATTTTTCTGGATTCCATTTTAATGGTTTAATTAAATTGTAATAATTAATTACATTTTAGACAATTTTTAATAATATCTAAATGTATTTTATATATATATATATATATCCACCAAATCAAAGTCACTGACATATAATCGACATGCATGAGGCAAACAGGAAATTACATCACAAAAACGACCCCTTGACTTCACGTGGGCACAGAGCAATGTCCTCTTCTCCCAGAGAGAGAAAAAAGAAAACACAAATAAAGTCTCTGAAAAACCTTGAAGCACCATGAATATGGTAATCGTTCAGCACAACGGCACATAAAGCACCACTGCATTACCATCTGGTATCACCACAGTATTGTTTTGCAAGGGAAGTGGATTATAGATTTGATTCTAATTGAGTTACTGCTGACATTTTTCCACTTCACATTTAATCACATCACGGGAGGGTGGAGAAGCACTTTCTGAGTTTTTTTTCCAAAGCTCCCTTATGATTCGGATGTTCTCCCACTGCTCTCAGCCGCTGTTTATGGAAGTTTTATGGAACCATTACAATGTGTGCGTGTGTGTGTGTGTGTGTGTGTGTG
Organism: Sinocyclocheilus anshuiensis; assembly: GCF_001515605.1. NCBI lineage: Eukaryota > Metazoa > Chordata > Actinopteri > Cypriniformes > Cyprinidae > Sinocyclocheilus > Sinocyclocheilus anshuiensis. The sequence continues at coordinate 445,003 of NW_015554124.1, read as the reverse complement.
TGTGTGTGTGAGTGTGTGTGTGCATTTACAGTGTCCTCCGGCAAAGAAAATCTAGAAATTAAACATTATTAATTGTGTATCTACAGTGTGTGAGTCACTACTCGTGTGTGTGTCAGAAGGATATCCACACCGGGCTTTCTCACGTTCTGTTTACAGCTGTAAATCATTCCAGACAATCACATTCGCTGACATTCAACCCCAAAAGCCCAGAGAGAAACAGAGAGAGAGATTCAGCCTTACTGGTACTGCTGCCATTAAAGTGGGCCGCAGGACGCTAATGTCTCCTTTGCTTCCCTTCTTTATCTTGGTGGACTATAAAGTAAAAATAATGAAAAGAAAAGTTTTAATTCATCTCAACACAGTTGCAAAAAATAAGAAACTCCCACAGCACTGCACATTTTTTCCATTACGTACTGCTGTTGTTTCAGCATTTTCCACTGACAATATTTGATATTCAATGCTTGATTGTGACATCACTGTGTTGATCAGGTTGTAATTACAGAGCAGTGCCTTATTGTGACATCATACTGAAAACAAAATGTTGTAGAAACTATTTTTTAAATAATTGCTAAATTTCACAAATAATTACAAAGTAACACAATGTATTAAACATCATCACAAAGTCTCATGTCTCATTAAAAGGCTGAAATTATTTTATTATTCCTTAAAATATCAAAAAAATTAAAATGTATTTATATAGAGAGAGAAAGAGAGAGACTGATTATATATTTGATAATGTATACAATATAAAATTAAGAAATTTGTAACTAAAATTATTATACCAAAATTATTTTATATTATTACTTTAATTGTTTTAATAGCTGTGTTTTATGTTTATGTTTTAGTGGTTTAGGCATAATATTTTATTATTTATTAAAATATTTAAATAAAAAAAGAAAAATATTTAGTATAAAAGATAAAATTTTTAATTGAAATATTTATTGTTATTAGTATATACAGTATATAACAAATATATATATATATATATAAATATTGTGCAGCACAACTGTTTTCAAGATTGATAATAATCAGAAATGATTTCTGAAGGATCATGCGACACTGAAGACGAGTAATGATGCTGAAAATTCAGCTTTGATCACAGAAATAAATTATACTTTAAAGTATATTAAAACAGAAAACCAATATTAGAAATTGAAAATATTAGTTTTTTCTGTATTTTTGATCACATAGATACAGCCTTGATGAGCACGAGACTCAAACAAAAAACTCAAATGAAAAAAACATTATATTATTACCCGTCATTTTAATTTTCATATTTTAATTATAATAACATTTAATTGCTTGTATTTTTGTTTGCATTTTCATTTTTAATAATGAACCTATGAGCATATAGGCTTGTGCATATATTTATTTATGAAGAGAACAGATGAACAGAGAGACAGTGTGTCACTTTTCATGTTCAACAGCACACCACACAGTGACAGCAGAGGCAACTAAATACAACGAAATATGCTAGGGCTGGGTAAAAAAAAAAATAGATTTCTCGATTTTAATAGATTCTCATTTTTATGAACCAATATCAATTCT
>NW_015554124.1:438131-443419 GCF_001515605.1 Sinocyclocheilus anshuiensis | reverse complement strand
TATAGTAATATATATATATATATATATATATATATATATATATATATTAAATTATATATATTAATTAAATAATAATACATGAATATATAATTTGCCTGTATTATTGCTTCATTGTGACATTACTGTGATGATTATCTTTTGATTACAGAGCGGTGACATCTTACACTTAAAAAAAAAACACGGTGTAGAAACAATTTTCATTCAGAATTTCCTAGTAAATTTCACAAATAATTACAAGAAAATGGCAAGTAACATTTAATTAAACATTACATTTTGAAGTAGAAAGACTGAAATGGTATTTTCTTATAAAACATACTCCAACAATCTTTGTACAACTTTGAAAAATCTTTTTATACAGTTTCAGCCAATGTTTTGATTTCCAGAATGTACACAGTAAATATGAACAAAACCTGGTCTGCGAGTGTTTGTGGTGAAGAGTAGCCGATTCTGCAGCCGTGAGCTAAACACACCATCTCAGCGCTCAACTCCAACACGTGAGCCAGTGGAAGGTAGCCAATATATGTGTCATCCTCACTGTAAAAACACATATCAACTGTCTGTCAGATTTTACATTTAAAACAGAACCACCAGTCGATTCTGTTTTCAGTTGATGAATGAACCATACATATAGTGCGCCTCCCACTTTGTTACCTTTGATATGAAACATTCTCAGATTTCAAATTCTGTCCATTTTATTAGGAAATTCATGCAATAAATTGGCGCTCTTTAATATGGTGTGATAGATCGGTGTAGACACCTCAGATCAAGAGAAGTGGCAGCGCACGTGAACTAATCATCTCTTTCGCTTTACTTGTGGATACTTGCCTATGCGTAATCAAAGGCATAGCAAAAGACTGTGACAGTTTTATTTTTGTTCTGGAGGCTGATAATACTGCGCTCTGCTGCCAAACTGGGGTGGGAATATATTTACAAAACCTGGTCTGCGAGTGTTTGTGGTGAAGAGTAGCCGATTCTGCAGCCGTGAGCTAAACACACCATCTCAGCGCTCAACTCCAACACGTGAGCCAGTGGAAGGTAGCCAATATATGTGTCATCCTCACTGTAAAAACACATATCAACTGTCTGTCAGATTTTACATTTAAAACAGAACCATTCTTGAGCAGCATATTAGAATGATTTCTGAAGGATCATGTGACACTGAAGACTGGGGTAATGATGCTGAAAATTCAGCTTTGCTCACAGGAATAAATTACATTTTAACATATATTCACATAGAAAACAGCTATTTTAAATTTCACAGCATTACTGTTTTTTTTTTACTGTATTTTTGATCAAATAAATGAAGCTTTGGTGATCAGAAAACACTTTAATAAGAAAATATTGTAAGAAAACATTAAAATATATTACCAATCGCAAACTTAATTTACAGGAAGAGCACATTTACATCCAAATTGTTAATAATTTATAGCAAAATGTATTTTTCTAAACAATAGGAAAGTAATTTAATATATTATGTTTTATATTTTAGTTGCATTTTCACTGTATTTTCTTGCAGAGTTCACAATATTTGTAAAAACAACACACAAATGTCATGTATAAAATATACATGACATATATAACATACAGTGCGTGGCAAAGAAATCCCCACAGACCCATAATTGTCACAGTTTTTTGTTTTTGTTTTTTTTGCTTTCTGTTTATTTTATCCATTGGAAATGACTGGTTTTCTAGGAAACACTGATAAACATATAATATCTACAAACACATTAGTGAATGACGACAGACGACAGGATGTTAGCATGTACAGTATGTGTGGATGTGTTTCATACCCGAGGCTGGGAATCCTCTCGGCCATGCCGGTGACTCCAGCAATAATATTACTGTGAGAGATCATGACTCCTTTTGGCACGCCGGTGGAGCCGCTGGTGTACATGATCACAGCCACATCAGACGCACACAGAGGCCGTCTCTGCCTCGCCGCTGTGGACAGAAGCAGGCGGAAGTTACAAGAAATTACTAAATTACATTATATCAAATATTAAGGGACTACTGTATTAACCACTAGCAATTCAATTTGAACCAATTATATCTAGTGAATGCTTCACTGTGACAGAACAGTGCTTTGATCTCCTGAATACTTATGACATCATAGAGCAGTGCTTTGATCTCAATTCTGAAATCATAGTTTCATTGCAACATCACAGAGCTTCTTTACTTAGTTTTCCTTCAAAAACTTATAGCAATATTAAAAACACATGGATGAAGACAAAATTGTAATTTCCATATTTTATTCAGAATGTACTCAGTTTTTAATATATTAATACACAGCTCCCACACCCTTTGACAGATTAATTTATTTTTTTTTCATTTGTGATTCATTTTTAAATCTCAAAATGTATTTTATAGAGATTTCAAGCCAATTAAAATAATTCGAAATATGTATATACACAACACATTTATAAGATGTTATTAATTTCTATGAATTTCCCAGCCCTGGAAAAATCACAATATTCAGTCAGATTTGTTTGCTTTTTGTTTTTTAATGCCATGCCAGCTTCTATGGCTATTTTCAAGGTGAAAGCATACAAGTAATAAAAAAAAAAAATTATATTTATAAAACAAATTATGTTATTTATATTTTTATGTTTTAAATATAGAAATTAAAGGTATTTAAGACAGAAATATTACGACCCAATAAAATAAGCTCTGATCTGTTTTCTTAAAGGAACAGATCATTCAAAATTAAAACTTTCAGTTTTCTGTGGAAACAAAAGGAGATGTTTTCTGTACAATGAAAGCATATTAAATGAAAACTGAACTACTTTAATGATACTTTTATGGTGGCTTTACTTTTGTTCAGTGTGCAGGAAGAGCTGCATATACTTGTATGACTTACGGATGAACAGTGTTATTTGAGTAATTTTTAAATGTATATATGATTATATATTTTAATATTTAGAATTAGCTTTTATTATTATATTTCTATTAAAATTTTTGTTTTAGTAATTTTGCTGTGCTTTTGTCATTTTTATTTATTTTTAACAACATTTTAGTTTTAGTTAACAATAGCAATAATGGTTTAGTACGACAGTAAATGAAGACAAATGATGCTACTATTTGGCAAAACACCCATAACATTGAAGATGAGGGGAGGATCGGTTGTAAACTTTTAATTTATAGTTGTTTGAAGTACATTGATAAGACTATTAAAGTAAAAATATTGTGTGTATGTGTGAATAAATAAGATAAGAACAGGAAGTGGGCGCCGGATGTCAGCAGCAGAACAGAACGTTTTAGCTTTGAAAACCAAAGTGCCATTTAAGCTATTCCAAGTTTTCAGAACCATAAATGTGGAACATGGGAATTCGAGTGTGTACATTTGTGTGTTTCGAGGCACAACGTGATTTAGCATTAGCATGCTGACACAGAACAGAGCGAATGTCATCAGCTGGATGTCATGTGAAGTCTGTGGCAGTGTGAGAAAACGTGACCCGACACACACATATACACTATCCAGTGTGTAAACGACTACTACTACCAGCTGTTGAGGGTCAGTCCTGCTTCACAGAGAGCTATAATGGAGGAAGTAAATGGCGGAGTGAAAGAGTCAGGAACACCCTCGACCCTGGCCTTAATTTGACACAGATGGAGGATTTCTCATTCACATGACCTGAAGCGACCTCAAACACACACACACTAGTACCATTCTCAGGATGGTCCCCCAGCCTCTTCACAGCCGCCATGCTGTGGACACTGATGCCTCGTGGGTATTCAGAGCCGCTCTTGAGTTTATCATCCACAATGATGATGTGTTGTAATCTTGGCACCTCTAACAAAATATTCTGTCAAAATACAAGCAAAAAAACATTAGTGCGTGTATTTAACTGATGCATTTCAAAGCAAAATATAATATTCAGTAGGAGGGGCTTGGTTAATTGGATTATGGAAAGTAGGCTGTGATATTATTGATTAGTATGGTTTTCCATGCCCATTGGATTCAAAGGGTCAAGTCAAGTCAAGTCAAGTCACCTTTATTTATATAGCGCTTTTAACAATACAGATTGTGTCAAAGCAACTGAACAGCATTAATTAGGAAAATAGTGTCAATAATGCAAAATGACAGTAGTAAACACAAATTTTTCAGTTAAAGACAGTTCATCATTGAATTCAGTGATGTCAACATCCAGCTCAGTTTAAATAGTATCTTTGCAATCAAGTCAACGGTATCGCTGGAAATTAAGTGTCCCCACTTAAGTGTCAAGGTTACACCATCTTTCTCCTTTGCAAGCAATACATACAGTAAATGATATATACACAACTGGCCACATTACTAAGATTTTTTAATGTTTTTGAAAGAAGTCTATTATGTGCTTATATATATATATATAATTATTATTTATCCTGTGAACTTCCATAATGATGTCATCTCTCCTTACTTTGAAATAAATGCTGTTTGTTTTTATATTTTGTTATGCCATACCTTTTCAATTTTGCCTTACACAATACACAATTTTTTAATAATGTTTTCAAATTTAATTGATTTAATATTAATTAATTTACAACAAATACCGTAAAACCAGCAATATTGTGAAATATTCTTAAAATGTAATTCGTCAGTTCTGAAGGATCATGTGACACTGAAGACTGGAGTAATGATGCTGAAAATTCAGCATTGCATTACAGAAATAAATTACATTTTACAATATATTACAATATAAAACAGCTATTTTGAATTGTAAAAATATTTCACAATATTTTTATTTTTATTGTATTTTTTATCAAATAAATGTAGCCTTGGTGAGCAGAAGAGTCTTCTTTCAAAAACATAAAAAAAACAAAAAAACAATTATTCCAAACGTAACACTTTCAAACTGTGGTGTATATTTTCAGTTTTATTAGATGATAGATATATCTTTTGTTAGTCATATTAAATATAATGTTTTAAATATTATGTTTCATCTGACTAAAACAAGTTTGATTACTACATGAAACACTTTGTATAGTCTGGTTTTTGAGTGTTTTATCACCTTTTACACAATACACAATTTTTTAATAATGTTTTCAAATTTAATTGATTTAATATTAATTCATTTACAACAAATACCGTAAAACCAGCAATATTGTGAAATATTCTTAAAATGTAATTCGTCAGTGTCACATGATCCGTCAGAAATCATTATAATATGCTGATTTGCTGCTCAATTATTGCCAATTATTATTTGTGTTCAATTATTAATATTACTTCTTATTTTTTGGTTATATTATGTTAAAAACAGTCATGTTGCTTAAAGGGTTAGTTCACCCAAAAATGAAAATTCTGTCATTAA
>NW_015554124.1:404506-438101 GCF_001515605.1 Sinocyclocheilus anshuiensis | reverse complement strand
TACGGGTTTCGAACAACACGAGGGTGAGTAATTAATGACAGAATTCTAATTTTTGGGTGAACTAACCCTTTAATGTTTTTACTGTCTTTACTGTCACTTTTGATCAGTTTAATGCATGAATAAAAGCATTGATTTATTAAAAAATGTACTTTTGATTTTTGATATACGCATAAATATAGAAATATAACAAATAAATAAATGAATATATTAGGGATGCATCGATACCACTTTTCCCAGTACTCGCCTGATACCGATACTTTTATTTTATATATATATATATAGGAATAAACATGGACACATTCAATTCATTATACATTCAAAGATTTTTTCAAAGACTCAGTCATTTTTCTTTTATGTTCATGGATGCTGTTGTGTAACCGTCTCAGCTATCTGTAGTAACAGCACGCATGGCTGTGAACAGTTCAGGACGAGGGCAAACAAGCACAAGCAAGAACACACACACAGACACAAACAAAAACACACAGTACACAACTCTAATCATTCACACATGAATAAACATTCATATAAATATACACACTGCACACACAGTTTTGCATATGACAAACACATGAAACAATCCATGTGCCTTCCCTTTCTCGCTCATACAAACACAAACACACACGCGGGCGCACTGAGATCACAGGGGGTCGGCGAGCCGCGATCTGTGACATCATCAGTCTGCGTCACTGCCTGAGGGCGCGACACTTCAGCCGTGAGACACAAACAGAGAGGAGATCGCCACGGAAACATCAACACACACACACACACACATGATGATAAGCTTAAATGTGTATGTGTGAGAGCACACGCACACACACATCTGACATAAACATTAACATAACCACGTGAAAAAATGCATGTTTGCAACACATAACATATGAACACAGCGCGGCCGCACTCAGACATTCAGGAACAAACTTTTTAGCGCTGTCCCACAATTTTATCAGCTTAATCGCTCAAGAGCTACATAATTTTTCTCAACAAGGAGCTGGTAACGTCATTGTTTCTAAAGGTATCAAAGCCACAGCTTCACTGTTATTTGAGAAACGCGGCAAAACGGTGGTAATTCATACATACACAGCCTCTCTCTCTCTCTCTCTCTCTCGCTCTCATAAATGAACACTTGATGAATTACACTTTTCTGAGAATAGAATATTGAAGTGGAGATCGCTAAACTGCAAGTTTACCGGTGTTTTAAGAAAGCAAGCGTGTTTATCCAAAGTGGAGAGAGAGCGCGTGCACATGGTTGCCAGGCTGACAAAGATAAGTAACACCCTTCGCAGATATTTCCGTATATTGCGCAAGTGGGAAGCTCTGTTTTGGGGATTACATCTCTTTATATCAGGCAACCCAGTTGTGTTCCGCTGCAGCTAGATTAAACCTTGTTGTAGCCTATATATTATGCTCTATTCATTATTTTTTAGAAACCTCGCACTTTTCTACTCCATTTTAAACGTTGTTCTTGTATTCAAATTAAGTGTGGTCCACTGCTGCACACATGCCACAATATCGATACAGGGCCAGCTGTATCGATACTCGTATAGTCAAATCTCTGTGACGATACATCCTCGTATCGATGTATCAAACACAGCAATATATATATATATATATATACAGAGAAAAACAGATACACGCATCTAAGAACTGCTGTATCATTCAGGAAAATGGATCAAACATTTTTTACTGTAATATTGATCTTGCGCACAGGAGCCCTAAAAAAGACTTTTATTTTCTTTATGCTAATATTCTTTTGACTCTGGGGTGAAATGTGACCCAGGCTTGTTCCTGACAGGTTTTGTGAGACTCGCCCGAGTGTGTGTGTGTGTGTGTGTTCAGGGAGGCCCCTGAGCTGAGAAAAATCAGGTCGCTATCAGACACTTCAGAGGAGGATTAGTGAAAAAAAGACGAGGAGAGAGAGGATGAGGAGGAGAAGGAGGAGGTGTTGATGGGGGGGGGCACATTTATATAACAGAAGTGCAATGAGGACAATCTGACCTCCATACATAACACACACAAACCTCTGTATTAGCCCCCTGTGTGTCATAAACACACAAATATGGAACAAATCTGGCAGCAGTTTTGCACAAGCGTGAGGGTGAGAGATTTTCCCTGTGCAGTGCATGTGTGTCTGTTCAATAACAACAGTGTCACAGATCTTCTCCCTTCCATGTTGCATTTTATACAGGCCTGTAAAGGTCTCATTTATGAATGAAGCTTAGAAATATACAAATTTTCTGTAGAAAACGCCAACTCGCTTTCACAATGTTAGGGTGTTATTTTGGTTGTTAGGATGTCCTAAGAGGTTTTAAACCTATAATCCAGCTAAAAATGAAAATGTTGTCATTATCTCCCCCTCATGTCGTGTGTACATGTGTGACTCACATGGGAAGTTGTACGTGAAACAGGCCTGCGCCGCTATGATCCACTCCACTCTCGTCTCACAGAAGATGGCGATGTTTTTCAGAGGTTTCGGTCCTAGAGCAGCCAAACCGCTGCCGAAAGCTCTCACTTCTTTATACACCTGATCATACGACATCCAGTGATACTCTCCCAAAATCACCTACAGAGAAACACAAAGGGTTTGAAACAGTTTGTTTTCTGTTAAGCTGCTCTTCAAAGAAAAGAGACCATCGCTCACCTGTTCAGAGCTTTCTATCAACTTTTTTCCTTTCATTGGATCAGACTTTACAATTTTATAGATCAACAGCTCCTCCTATTGGTTCATTATATAGTCACAATTCATGGAGAACTTACAGGAATCATTTTCTGCATTTTTGAACCATTTTATTTAAGTTTTTTTTAACTTTCACATATAACTTAAACCAAGTGTTTTTTTTAAATATACAATTATGAAAATGAAACAATTATACTGACCTTCACAATTAAAAATCTGTGTGAAGTTGCTGAATATTGGATAGTTCCTCTTCTCAAAATAGCAAGAAAAATAATTTTTATATGATATGAGAAAGATTAATATACTATGTAGAAATAATTTAACAAATGCAAAGTATTATTATTATTATTACTGAAGATAATAATATTATTATTATTACTATTTTAATACTATTACTTATAATTTTTCTCTCCTGTATATAAAATAATATATTTGTACAGTTTGCTATTACACACACACTACTGTTTTATTTTAAGCAAGTTGAATATTACATAAATATTTTATGTATTGAATAGTTCAAACGCTTTTCAAAATAGCAAATAAAATATTTTTACATGATATGAAAAAGATTAATGTACTATGTGGACATACTTTAAATTTTACAAATGTAAAGTATTATTATTATTATTACTGAGGATAGAATTATTATTTTTAACACTATTATTTTTTATATTTATTTTTATTATTATTATTATCTCTTGTATTTTACTGCTGTCTGTCACTGACTCATTGTGCACTAGATAAATAATCTTGAATCTTAACTCCCTCGACAGCCCATTTTAAGCTATATATATATATATCACTATCTGTTCAGTATTCAGAAAATTTGCAAGGATATTGTTATTTTTACATGCAAAATTTATCCAGTCATTTACATACAACAATCTTAAAGGTACAGACATAAAAGCAGTCTCTTAAATTAAAAAAAGTTGTAAAATTGTGCATTCAGGATACAAATAAAATTGTGCAGAGAAGTCAGATTTGTGTTTCAGACGTTGCTGTGGAGTATTCAAACACAGTAGAACCAGGATAGTGTAAGAATGAAGCACTCTCTGAAACAATGTTAGCACAAAATCAACACAGCAAGCAGAAACAAACACCCAGCAGTTGTCTGGGATGAATCAAGCCCTTCTCATGTTGCACAACAGCAGCAGCGGCACATGTTTGGCAGCTTTAGTTGAGTAACAGCAGCATCACAGCAGAATATTATTACTATATGAGCTGCTCCAGCGCCGGACAATAGGATTACCATCAGAACTGAGAAATCATTCACATGCTGCAGGCCAGTTTGTTACAGACCGGCTGACTTAAAGGGTCATGACATGGAAAACAAGATTTTCTCTGCCCTTTTGAGTTTGATGTATTACGTAGACTAATTCTCACAAAAATGCAAAACAAAACTCCCTTACTAGTCCACTCAGAACATTTATTAAAACTAAACTGCAAAAACAAATCATTCAAAATCACATTTATGGCATTAGCTATTTAACCGTAGGCCCAAATTTTCAATAATTTTATTATGATTAGTCCAATATTTAAATATATGTTCATTGTAATTTGTTCAATATTTCAATATATGTTTCTTATAATTTGTCCAATATTTGAATATATGTTTGTTATGACTTGTTTGATATTTAAATACACACTACCAGCCAAAAGTTTGGAATAATTAAGATTTGTTTAATGTTTTTGCAAGAATTTCCTTATGCTCACCAATGTTGCATTTATTTGGATGCCTTAAATTCACCAAAAGTGACAGTAAAGACACTTATAGTTTTTCAAAAGATTGCTAATTGATAATAATTGGGCAGCACATCAGCATATTAGGATGATTTATGAAGGATCATGTGACACTGAAGACTGTTGAAAATTCAGATTTGTATCACAGGAATAAGTTATATTTTAAAATATATTTAACTAGAAAACAGTTATTTTAAATTGTAATAATATTTCACAATATTACTGTTTTACTGTACTTTTGATCAAATAAATGCAGCCTTGGTGAGCAGTAAAAAACAGAAATAAAAAAACATAATTATTCCAAACTTTTGTCCAGTCGTGTTTATTTATTATAATATGCCCAAATTAAATTTCGTGTCTAGTTGTTTCTAAATGATTTTAGAAAGGTATTTTTGCATCTTAATTGATCAAGTTTTCAATGACTCAAACATGTTCATGAGAACTAAACTATAACTTTGGTAAAGCTTTAACTAACAATATAAGTGGACATCAGGGGAAAAGAAATGACAAAAGTGCTGCTCCTTTAACACACCTGAGAGAGTTTTGAAGGGCTTACAGGGACTTACAGAACATACGCACCTTCTTGAAGACTCTTCCATCCTCCTGAGTTTCATCTTCCTCACTCAGCAGATCTCTGGTTCCCAGGCAATCGAAGTGAGGAAAGTGGCATACGGACGATTCAAACACCCGGTCGAGTGTGCTCACCCCGGGCTGTAGGCATGTGGCCAGCACCCTCAGCGCTCCGATGTCCCGGTATGGTCCCGAAGGGTGTCCGCTCACAGAACGGGCCTTCACCCTCCGTTAGCACTCGGAGAATGACTGCGAGTCGGACGATCTCAACAACAGGTACGGCAGGTAAGAGATGAGAGAGTACAGCCAAACCACCAGCCTGAATATGATGACCACTACTGGACTCACATCCAGCTTCAGCCTCATTCTGACTCAGTGAAACAGAAAGAAACATACAAAGAGCGAGGGGATGATAAACAATGTCCCTTTCTCCAAGGTTGTCCTGCAGCTTCCTCTCCGATGGGTCAGTGAAGCCTCTTGTTCCTAAACAAGAAAAGCAAGCAGTCAATCTGATGACGTTAAACTCAAGATAACGCCAAACAGCATTAGAAAGTGGTACAAATATCAGTGTGTAACGTCTGATTCTCAGCCAAGATTTCAGAATAAATCCAAAAGTGGGTGAAAGGTGACATCAAACTAAGAATGTGCATGTGTTTTTATGAGTGCCGGTGAGCGTTTTTATCATTAATTAAAAATAAAACCATAAAACATTTCCATTCCTTAAACATACTGAAATAAAATAAAACATATATTTTTAATTTTTGCTAGTCGCCAAGTTTGCCAAAAATCACTTCTTTGTTTTTTTTTCTTCTTATTTTTGAAATGAATGTACTATATTTTAGTTTGATTATGTTTTTTGGTAGCACTTTATATTAAGGACCAATTCTCACTATATTACTAGCATGTTATTTTTTAGTACTTACTAGGCTGTTTTTAGTACTTACTTATAAAGCACATACAGTATTAATGCCTTATTCTGCATGACCATATTTTAGATCTCTTAATTCTCCAGTACCTCATACCTAAACTTAACAACTACCTTACAAACTATTACCAAGCAGCAAATTAGGAGTTTATTGTCGAAAAAGTTACAGTTAATAGTTAGTTAATATTGAGAATTGGATCTTAAAATAAAGTAGGACCTGTTTTTCATTTAATATTTTGTATTTATAGAGGATTTTATAGTACTAAATAATATTTATGGTCTTATGATCCATACTTATGATCCATTTAAGGACAAAAATTAAAGCCAAAACAAGCTGTGTTCCAAATTTGAGGTTGATATCACAAAAACTGAGCTACCAAAAAATGTTGGTAGCCATAATATTGTGTTGTGGTGTGTTTGGGGATGATGTGGGTTTGTGTCACAGGTTAGAGCTGTCCGTGGTCCTGAAGACATCCAGGTCCCTAAATTAATCCTATTCATTCTAATAATATGATTCACATATTTGAATGGCAGGTGGATCATCTATAAAGGGATAAAAGGATCAAAACATTGCATGGCTATTTTTTGCCTATATTGTGACATCACAGCCAACTATCCACAGCACTTTTTAGAACAAAGTCATGGTCATGACTACATGCACTATAACATCAGAAATATAAATTTAAAGGTGTTTTACCTCACTTTTCAATTCTGTAAGTGATTATAGTGCCATCACCATACACATTCTCAATTCCTAAAAAAAATGCAAGAAGATATAACTTATATGATCATAAAAGGTGACTGTGTGTGACATCATAGGCATTGGCAAGGCAGTAGACTAAAACAACACAGAAACAATATGAGCACTACAGTCAAAGGATCACCAGGGTTTGCAAATTCACAGTAGATAAAATATTCAGAAATCATTTCAAAGATATCATGCATACATTCACACACACAACGCCTACTGTATAAGACCTGCAGAAGCTATTCCTGCAGATGTCATTTATTATTCACACTCATCAGTTTCTGTTAGGCCAAGGAAGTTCGTCTTTTCAAGCCACAAATATCACTTACAAATATGCACTTACAATCAATTAAAAAAATTGTGCTTTATGCCATGCCATACTTGACATTAGTGGCATTATATGCCATTGGATCTTCAGCTTTATAGTGTTTTTTTTTTTTTTTGCAGTTTTCGGCACTTGTCTCTCCACTTTCCTTGTTTAGAAAGCAAGAAGAAAAAAGAAAATAATATGGGATTGGAATGAAATGAAGGCCAGTAAATGATGACAAAATCTTGATGCCCAGGACCAATTTTCAGCCCGTCTCTTTCTCAGTCTCGTTCTTTTCACGTACATCACCCCACCCGTCTTTTTCCAAGCACTGAGTGAGTCACAGCTGTCTTATCAGTGGAAATAAAGCCAGAGTTATTCAACCTAAGTCTGAATGCTCTTAACTAACAAGGAAACATAAGGCAGCATATAAGAGCATTGCACAACAGCATAAGCTGAACGCTGTGGGTCTGAAACAATGTGTTCGGTATTTATGATGATAAATCTGCCATTCATTAGGGGGAATGTGGAGAGAGGCGAGATTTACTTCCTCTTTCCAATGAAAGAATCTTTGTTTGACACTCATATAGGATAGAAGAAGGCGTTGAGTGAGAGAAACAGAGAGAGAGAAAGAGAGTGTTGCCATTATGTCATGTTCTGTAAGTAACACTGAGCATGTGTCTGCTTTACTGTGCGTCTTTGTGCCCTATATGAGCATCTGTGGCTGTGTGTTTTCTGCAGTCAGTGTCTTACAGTGAGCGGGTGAAGACATTTTATTTTGCATAAAGAAAATAAAGCCCAATCCTGACAGAACACAATATTTGTTAACATTTTTTTTAATCACTGTAAAGAGAATTAAACATTGAATTTCAATGAAAGATGCATTGAGCATAATAATAACCGATTTGTTGAAATTAACATGGTTCTTAGTGGTAGTAGTGTTCAAATGATGTCACACTTTTTTTGTGAATTCTTAAAGGAATTTTTCACGCAAAAATAAATCTTGGCTGAAAATGTACTCACCCTCAGGCCATCCAAGACATAGATAAGTTTGTTTCTTCATCAGATGTGAAGAAATGTAGCATTACATCACTTGTTCACCAATGGATCCTCTGCAGTGAATGGGTGCCGTCAGAATGAGAGTCCAACAGCTGATTAAAACATCACAATAATCCACAAGTAATCCAAACCAATCAAGTCCATCAGTTAACATCTTGTGAAGCCAAAGGCTGCATGTTTGTAAGAAACAAATCCATCATTAAACATTTTTAACTTGCTTCTGGCTAAAATATAGCTAAATACAGTATATCCATTATACTACTTCCTCCAGTGAAAATGTAACCTGGTCTGAATCGGGAAAGAAATATGCACAGATCAAGCACTGTTTAAGAGGACAATTGAAGATTGTCATAAGAAATTGTCACAATGAATTGTCATTGTAAGATTTTTTTTTTTTAGGATTACTGATAAACTAATGTAGTTTGATTTGTATTAGTTATTTATTTTAGTTTGAGTTACAGTTGTAGTAATGTTGTCATTTTATTAGTTTTTTATTATGTCTATATAGGTTTTTTTTATTAAGTTTTAGTTTTATTTAATTTGAGTTATTTCAGTACTTCAACATACAAAATGGAAATGAAATAATATATATATGAATATGATATATATATATATATATATATATATACTGTAAATAATAGATATAACTTTTTATTTCTTGGCAGTTTGATCAAGTAATGAGTCAAGAAAGATGTTATAATTGCAGTGGATATTACTTTCAGTGCATTTGTCACATTGAAATGAAAGGTGAAGTCAAGTGCATTGCATTATGGGATACAGTATTCCACACAGTGGCTGAATTCGGAATAGCACACTTTCATACGACACTATTTTTCCCATATGGTCTATCTACTATGCATATGTTCCTTCTTTGCTTACAGAAAATTAATACACGAATTTCACAATTTGAGTTGAATTACTGAAATAAATGAACTTTTCCACGACATTCTAATTTATTGAGATGCACCTGTATATGTATATGTATGTGTGTGGCTATACATATGTAGTTGTTTTTTGGTGTTTGGCTTAGTGTTATGTTAGAATCATTATTATACTCATACCTTTTGTTCTTTTAATATTTTGAATTGTTTTTAGCTTTATTTTTGTTGTTTTCATTTAAATGTTTAGTTTTGAAATGTTGTTGTATGCATTTGTCATTTTTATTTAATTTCTTTTCTTTTCTTAAATGTGTATACAGTATATATAGTATTTATAGAGTTTTAGCTTTAATTACTAATTACTTTTTCTTATTTGTAAGTCACTTTGGATAAAAGCGTCTGCTAAATGACTAAAAGTAAAAGTAAAAAGTAAAGACTGGAAGAAGTGATATTATGGATTATGGACACTTTCACTAGAAGTGATGGTTTAAACTTTAAAGTTAAAATGCCTTCAAGATGGATTTGTTTCTTACAAACATGCAGCTTTTTGCTTACTAGAGTGGTGTGGATTACTTGTGGATTATTGTGATGTTTTAATCAGCTGTTTGGACTCTCATTCTGACGGCACCCATTCACTGCAGAGGATCCATTGGTGAGCAAGTGATGGAATGCTACATTTCTCCAAATCTTTTCAGATGAAGAAACAAACTAATCTACGTCTCAACTGGCCTGAGTAAATATTCAGCAGCAAATTTTCATTATTGGGTGAACTGTTCCTTTAAGTGAATAAAATTAAGTGTCATTCTTTATGCAAAATATTTCTTCCTTTAGATTCTGATATGAGCAAGACATTTTTCATGTCATTCACTCATCATGCAACCCCTAGTTTATGCCATTACACAAACACAATCATAAGTTGAGCGATTGAGAACTTACTGACATGGTTGTTATAGCAACGGTTCATTCATTAAAACATTAGAGCTGGAAGTGTCAGCAAATCATCTGCGTAGGCTGGGAGGACGTGCATGAAAATGAGAGCGAACGAAAGAAGAAACTTGCAGAGATCGGACCAAACACCATGTCATGGATTCAAACACTGAAAACTAAAATATGTAAGCTCAACCGCTAAGAATGCAGTAAAGCTTAAAGGGTTAGTTCACCCAAAAATTAAAATTACCCCATGATTTACTCACCCTCAAGCCATCTGTCAGGGATTCATCACAGTCACTTCAGTCACCATCCAGGATAATTACCCGATCACAGTCACCTGAGTTCTGATCACCCGCACCGTCTGTCACCAACCAAGCCACACTACAAATACACACACAGCACAGTCACTCACTGTCCGGTCTACCGTTTACTCCTACGAACCGCTCTGGACTCTCTTTGCCAAATTCTCCTAGAACGAATTACCTGCTGTTCCTCCCGCGATCCTCCAACGACTCCTTGGAAACTGTTCCACGATCTCCAACGTAACCGGCATCCGATCCTCACCATCAGAACTCAGATAAGCACCCTGGAACCATTCACTGTGTTGACACTCACCTGCCTTTAACTCACCTATTCCAGTCATCCCCTTACCCAGTCAATAAACCATCCTGATTTGCACTTACCTGTTGTGTCTGGCCTTGCTTTGTGACACCATCCTAGGTGTATATGACATTATTCTTTCAGACGAATACAATCAGTTATATTTAAAAAACATCCTGGCTCTTCCAAGCTTTATAATGGGAGTGGATGGTAGCCCAAAATTTGAAGTCCAAAAAAATTCAACCAATCCATTATAAAAGAAGTCCACACGGCTCCGGGGGGTTAATAAAAGCCTCCTGAAGCGAAGCGATGCGTTTGTGTAAAAAAAAAAAAAATCCATATTTACAACTTTATAAACCTTAATCTCTAGCTTCCGCTAACTGTCATACACGCATTCACGAGAGAGGTTAATGTGTTTCTTATATTTATTGTTTTTAAACAGGTCTATAAAGGATTGTAGTACTGTGTAAAAAAAGAATCACAATGCTGAAAAAGCATTTTAAGTAACAATGTCTGGATTTGAAATCAAAATAATAGATAAATGTTGTGTTTGGCGTAAACAGCCATGGATCAGTAGTGGACTCCTGTGTGAAAGCACAATGAGTTTGTGCTGCTTCTGCACCGCTTAAGTATCACACATGGACTGCATACACACTGCAAACGGAGTATGTGTGAACCTGGTGTAAAAGGCGACCTCACATACAGCTCACGAAATCAGGCTTGCATTGTGTGTAAGCTATTGTGTAACAATTGCATGATTGTCAAAACAAAAATGCAGTGCATGATCAAACATTTAGGTGAGATAAATATAATATATATTTTTGAAAAATTTCTAAAAAATGCCCCCCTCCACCCCTCAAATTTAAAAAATCCCCTCTCACAAGAGTCACCTAAGAGGGGAACTCATTTTCAAAAATGAAATTCAGGCCCTGAATAAATGTCTAAAAATCTTGATTAGATCATCACTATAAATAATTCTACATGATAAAAAGAAGACTTTAAAAATATCGGTATAGGTGATCGTATCGGCAGATACTGCTTTCTGTGATCGGCCTCAAAAAACCTGATCAGAGCACCCCTAGTAATTTTCATTTTTGGGTGAACTAACCCTTTAAGAAACTCAATAGGCTTGTTAATGCAAAGGCAGAATGATGTAAGCTTGGTGTTTACAGACACTAAAATACCTGCCACAGCTCGATCTCATGACCTCTTCCTCTCCCACCCAGATGTCCAACAGGACACATCCTGCACAAAAGCGCCTCTGTGTGCCATTCCTAATCATAATTTGATTCCTTATTACAGCAGTTTCCCAGACTCCCTCACTCTCACTAAGGAATGAGAGGTAAACAGCTTCTCTCAAGTGTCTCTTAAAGATATTCCCTCTTTGAGGACATTACAGAGATCATCATTGTGTTTAGTAAAACTTTAAAAGCAATCTACAAAATTAAAAATCATTGAAGGTCATTGAAGCCTGGTCTAATAGATTTTTTCCGTCTTGATCAGAATTGAATAACGTTACTGTCCGTCATTAAAAGGGGTCATATGATGTGATTTCAATTTTTCCTTTCTCTTTGGAGTGTTACAAGCTCTTGGTGCATAAAGAAGATCTGTAAAGTTGCAAAGACTAAAGTCTCAAATCCAAAGAGATATTCTTTATAAAAGTTAAGAGTCAGCCACGCCTACCTAAAACGGCTCGTTCTAACATGCCCCCACATATCTACCTCACTATGTGGGAAGATTTGCATAACGCCGTCCAAATGTTCACGCAAAGAAAGAAGGCGTAACTTTGATTCTCGCTGTAGTATTGTTGCCGCAGCCGCCGCCATGTCATGAATGCGCTACTTTGTTTGGTCTTCCAAAAATGGACACGACTAGAAATCAGTGGTTAAGTTGTATTTACAACACTGTTCCAGAACACTTCAACCCAAATTCGTCGGCGCGATGCAATGCATAAAAAGACAGTATAAGTCATTATAATCCGAAATTATGTCCCCACTGGATGGAACAAATGCCTAGTTTATAATGGGTTTTAATGTTTTTGTCTCATCCCGGCCGGACAGGGTATCACAATATGTTAAGGGGCGTAACATTTCCGTCACACGCTTGAGGTATTCGGCCAATCACAACGCTCTGGATAGCTGGCCAATCAGAGCACACCTCGCTTTTCAGACCGATGAGCTTTGTAAAAATCGACGTGTTTCAGAAAGGCGGGGCATAGAGGAGAAACAATAATGTACTGTATGTGGAAAATAATGTGTTTTTTTAACCTTAAACCGCATAAACACATTTCATTACACCAAATACACAAAATAATGTTCTTTTTAGCAACATCATATTACCCCTTTAAATGAGTCTGGAACCCCACAAAGCAAACTGAAAAGGTTTTTAAAATGATGTATTTTTCCATTTTAAGTACTTCAAACATTCAAACATTTCAGAATTTGCAAAAGTACGTTATTAGAGCGCGAAAATAAATCGCGTTTACTTGAGTTCCATAATTATTTATCATTAGGTTTAATACACATAAGAAATATATCGGCAAAACATTTTTGGGTCCGTTTTAAACCTCTTTAAGAAAATTAACAGTTAGCTAACTGTGCTAGAAGGTTGAAGAGAAGACCCTCAACCGTTTGCGCCACAAAAATTGCTGACAGAATTTCATTTGAACATCGACCGCTTTTAAAGTCATAAAACACACACACACACACACTAACCTCAGTTCGTTTCCGACTTCTTCTTTCTCGTCTTCTTTGAGGTTTTATGGCGGTTGGATTTCGTTACCGACGACAGAAACTGCTACGTTTAAACGCGGCTCACCTGCAGTCACGCTGACTGAACACCGTTAACACGGCGCGCGCCTCTAGAGCGGGTTTGTAGCGGTTCGTCGCGCGAGCTGTGATTGGACTCTCCGCGGTGGCGCGTGCCGGGGTCCGATGCGTGATGTCACGGTGCCAGTGGTTCGGGGTCACTCCCGGTCGGTTCGTAGTGGTGCTCCATGTGCAAGATTATGACGCCATAGTGAGGTTTCAGTTCTTCACTCGAGCGCGCGCCCAAAGCCGCCTTTACGCATCGCCAAAACTTTTAACTTGCATAATTCCAAGAATTTGTATGGATTTTAGTGGATCCATTTTGCGGATTAGATGTAAACGAACAAAAAGCATGTTCATGTTTACAAACTCTGCAGTTTTACCTCTTAATTTCAGAATAAGGCTACAGATTAGGGCCAAAGAAAGTGTCCTGTAGAGTATATGGCTCAGATGGGCCTTTGCTCCAAAGAAAATTAAATTTCAATCATACACTTTTTCTTTTTTATTCAAAGCAACGGGCTTTAGAACGAAGGCAGTAAAAGTTAATGCTGTATACAAAGAACGTGTAGAGAGTACTTAGGTAACTTAATTTTCTTTTTCTTTTTTTAAAAGAGAATAGTGAAATTAAAAAAGACCAAGGAGGGCAGTTAAGATGTGGTTCATTTTAATATTGCAATTCAAGGTGCCATTTTTTAGATAAAACCCTCCTAGAATAGTTTTAATGGTGAACGTCAGCGAGTGTATCAATTTTTATGATTTTTGATGAATAAGGAAAGCTCACTGTAATTACAAACTGTCAGTGTTGAACATAATGATACCTTGATAATCGAACTACAACAACTTACCAACTTATCACCAAGACACAGCTCTCTGAATTTGACTTTTAGATGGACATTTTACTGTACTTTTTTTCTAGCTTCTATTTGCATGATTGGTGCAAATGAACAGTCATAGGCCTACAGCATTCTCTACATACAGAGATCAAATACTTTTTTGATGCATCGCGTGTGTGTTAATAAAAACCACTCAAGGACAGGAAATGTTTAAAATAAATAAACTATATTCAATAAGGTCTGCTTGAGCTCTAACAGCTACATTATTTTTTCTTCTTGACACAGTACACATCATGCCACGTTCTTCAAAACAAATCTCATCCGCCTTTAGTTTTGTCTTGACTTTTTATGCTACTCCCATAAAAAATGAACAAAAACGTTAAATGTTACTTTCTAGTCAATTATTACAGTATTTTATATATATTAATGTCACATCATTTTGGACATTGTCAGTCATTATTAAAAAGCAGAAGAGAATGATCACAGATAGAAGTGCACAAAAACGAGGCAGGGAGCAAGACAGACAACATACAAAACTGTGAGGACAACAAGACAGAGATTCATAACATGGAAAGTAGTAACTCTTTTTCACATTTGTCTAGGCAGATGTAACAAACTGTTTGTCAATAGGTTATCTTTCCCACTTCCAATTCTATTCTAAAATATTTCTATAACATATCTAATGAATTGGGTGAAAAAATACCTATAAGTAAAATAAAAAAAATGCAAAATAAGAAACGAAAGATGGGATATAAATGTAAACTTTGACATTGATAACAGCTCATGCATACAAACAGGTACTTCATGCATTTTGTACATTAGAGGCACATGTACAACTTCAAATTTACAGTAATGAACACAGTCCAACCGCTGGTGGACATCAAAAATGCAACATCATCACCAGAACACATGAAGACGTGTGTTGGAAAAAGCCAAGATGGCCTTTTACTCAATGAACATGCCCTTCACACAGTCAACAGACGAGACAGTCACAACTACAATGTATTTCACTCTGTTACCATGAGTTAACTTCCTTAAATGTAAATAAATTAATAAATAGAAATAGCCTTTGGCCCAGTGCACAAGAAACTGTTAGAAAGATAGATAGATAGATAGATAGATAGATAGATAGATGTGAGGATGCAGCATATGAATTCGCTGCATTAATAAACACTACAAATGGAGTCTGAATTATCATACAACATACGGTGATTTCTTGCAACCCAAGTAAACCTACTGAGAATATCTAAACATCTTGGAAATAGTTATCAAAAACTATTACATCAATAACTACTGAGGTTCCTATCAATTTGAGTACACTTGGAAATAGAAAAATCACCTACTGGAAATGTCACAAAGTCGTATTCCAAAAAGTTTTACAAAGCTTTCGACATTAACAGAGTCGTAAAAAGAGTAAACGTCTGACATTCAGGGCAATGGGTGATTTCTACAGATTCTCCAGACTTGATGCCACAGAAACATAAGATCAGTGATGATAAAACTAAATATTAACTTTCAGAAAATCTCTATGACTCTTCTTGCCATTTGTCAGATTTATTGCACTTTCTCTTTGTAGTGTTAAGAAGAAAAAGCCTACATGCACTAAAGAAAACCTCGAAGCAAGCGACGGGGTCGGGATAGGCACCAAGTATCACTGAAGGGTTTACTGCAATGCCGGTTGCTCAGGGTAGGTTCGCATATTGCACACTTTGTCTCAATCAATTTGGTTTCTGTTGTACTCAGAGAAAACAAACACACTAACGTAACACAATACAGATACAATTATGAAATGTTATTAGTTAAATATTAAATAATCAATAAGTCTCTTAAGGCAATAATTGGGAACAAAACAGATTTAGGATTCTGCTAATCTAGGATTGACCCCATCCTTCAGGGCTTCAGATATCAAATATGAAAATCTCTGTTAAAGACAAGAAACATTTTCCCCAATTTTCTACTGATGTGTTTTCTACCTAGCGATTAACAGTCTGTTTGAGCCAGTTTATGTTGATGCTGATGTTGAGCATGTATAAAACAAGGTTCCATGCTTTATCATTAGCATCTATGTCAGAGAGCATAGTTCTCTCTACCGAACTGTAAACAAAGGCGTGAACATTGTTCAATGTGAAAAATATGTGAGGCAAAGCATGAGAAAATACAGATCAATGGTGCCATTTTTTTTTTACCACAAGACATTCTTGAAAAGAAGACATCTTGATCTGCTCTTAAATAAATTAAATGTTGTTAATTAAAGGAACAGTTCACCCAAAATGTTGAATTTGCTGAATGTTTACTAAGGCCATCTAATATGTGAGTTTGCTTGTTCATGAGAACAGATTTGGAGTAATGTAGCATCACATCACTTGCTCACCAATGAACCCTCTGCAGTGAATGGGTGCCGTCAGAATGAGAGTCCAAACAGCTGATAAAAACATCAGAATAATCCACAAGTAATCCACACCACTTCAGTCCATCAGTTAACATCTTGTGAACTGAAAAGCTGAGTGTTTGTAAGAAACAAATCCATTGTTTTCATCATTGCTTAACTGATGGGACTGGAGTGGTGTGGATTATTGTGATGTTTTTATCAGCAGTTTGGACTCTCATTCTGACGGCACCCATTCACTGCAGAGGATCCATTGGTGAGCAGGTGATGGAATGCTACATTTCTCCAAATCTGATGTAGAAACAACCTCATCTACATCTTGGATGGCCTGAGGGTGAGCACATTTTCAGAAAATTTTCATTTTTTGGTGAACAATTCCTTTAAGTACTGATCTCTCACCAAAATATTATAAAAGAGATCTGACATAGGCAGCCATCATTGTTGTCCCTTTTAGTAACAAACACTGTAAACTTCAAATTCATGCATGTCTTCAGTCAAAGCATGCCATTATAGATCTGCCAATATGTACGCCATCATGCATTTCGATTGACTAGACCACAGACAAAAGTCCAGCCCTGAAGTATAGCAGGAGAACACAGTACACACACCTTTACACAAACATCTACGGACCGGACAGATGAGCTGATGACATAAAAATGCTTGGAATCCCCTAAACGTACATATACACACAATCCTGAGTGCTCTACGAGTAAACAACATTTGATTGTGAATCTGTCAGGGACCAATCAGCTTTCAGCTCCACACATAATGAGTGGACTAACCAGCTAATGAGTTTATAAAGAACCAATCACTGCGCAGCTCTTAACTGTTCTAGATCAAGACGCCCCAGACAGGTTTACACAATGCAGAGAGAAACTGTACAGTGACATTTTGACTTTAGCGTTTCGTTATGAGAACTTGTACAGTCATTGGATGCATCGAATGAATGTGAACACGCTTCAGTTTTTGCACCGTAGTAAAGTTGACACCCAAATCATTTGCTCTTCTAATAAACTTGTATTAAGAGTTACTTTGACGGTACCCATTCAGCCACTGCAAGCATCGACGGAGATGTCTTTTATTCCTAGCATACTCTGAACACTACTATGTTTTGCGTACATCCCAGTGGCTTGACCGTTGGAGATATGGAGATGACGGCGAGTGTTTTGCGGTGGAATTTTTACATTGACACTTTTAAAAGAGGAGCTCCATTGTCTCTACTAGCGAAAGTGCAGAATGAATGTGTCGACTGAAGATTCAAATCCTTATGATGTCCAGTGTTCCATTTTAGAAGATCCCATTCATTGTGAAAAAGATGTTTTGTTCGTTGAATTAGAGGGACTGTTGAGGTGTAGAATAGGTATTCATGTAAAAATAAATGTAAGTATCTGGATTCAGTGTGACTCAGGTGAACACTCAATTGTTAAAAAATAAAGCCATTTCTGGTCAAAATGACCCGATCAGAGGATGAAGGTTAATCTAGCGGAATATTGAGTCTCTGATAACATTTCTAATAGATAACGTTCTAATTCCATCTTCAAATAATCTTCTGTCCATGAGCTACTGCTGCTTTCTTCTAGTCTTAAAGGGATATTTCACCCAAAAAAGAAAATTCTGTCATCATTTACTCACCCTCCAGTTGTTCCAAACCTAATCAATTACTTTCTTTTGTTGAACACAAAGGAAAATATTTTGAAGCATGCTGGGAAACGAACATTTGCTGGTAGCTAATGACTTCCATAGTATGGAAACAAATACTATTGCATACTATGGAAGTCAATGGCTACCAACAACTGTTTGGTTACCAACATACTGTACTTCAAAATATCATACAGGTTTGGAGCAACTTGAGGTTGAGTAAATGATGACACATTTCATTTGGGTGAACTATCCCTTTAAGCCAGACTATTTTTGCCACTATTTTGCTGTGATCCTAAATGATTTTTTTTTATTGTAGGGCACAATTGTGTCTGAAAAAGGGAGACTATGAGAAAGTATAGACATCAGCGGTAGATTTACGTACCAACAAAGCTGATAAACTGGCCAATATTTCATATTTTCAAAATAATATTTTGAGTATAATGTAATATAATCCTTTTTTATATTATTTTGTATTAGATGTTTACATTTAGTATAACTATTAACCATAAATAGCATTAAAATGCAATATATTTTTGTCATTTCAGGGCACAATTGAAAGTCTTGGATTGCTTGGTGTGTCATGTACACTGATAAATTGTCTTCATTTGACATATTTATGGACAATATTTTTGCGAAACAAATATTTCATTATTTAGCATTCCCTTCACATTACTATTAACTTTGAGTTTGCTCAGTTCCGACATCAAGCAGGTGAAAAATTGGCCACATTAGCGAAACGACTTGCTTGGGTTTATATGGAACCATTTCGAAGTTAGGTGCAGTCACACTAGACTGCATTATTATTTATTAAAATAAGAAGCCCTAGAACATGACATCATATCCTGCTGTGCATATTCATTGCTGGGTCTAATGTAATTTTACATGCTTGACGTCTATGTGACACAACTTTCAGACCGTCTTGCTTTTACTCAAGAACTCTGCAGTCATATTGTACAAGCAACAATCATAAATGATTGCTTTAGTACAGAATGATGCACATCGCAAGCGAAACTGCTGATCAGTCAAGCAGCCCGATTGCTGGTGCATTTTCATTACAGTTCTGAAGACACCTTTTATCTTTACTCTGAGTTATTGGGCCCTTGAACCATAAAAAGACCTGTTATGTGACAACAGCTGCAAAAGGCATCAGTTCTGCCTATGAGCTTGAGAGACGACAAGATAGAAGTGTGACTATTTTACAGCATCACTCCCTCTTTATAGTACATCGCGCTCATCTTTGCCCTCTTTTGCTACATGCTTTGCTTCCTTTTTCATAAACTCCTCATCTTTCATCTCTCTCCAGCATCATCCATCTCTTTTTCTCTTTCACCTCGGATTCTCTTCTAGGTCTCATCGAAGCTGAATGATTTGCATTAGTGCATTCAGCGATTCATAAGTGTTTTGTAAGTGTGTGTGCAAACTTGTGTTGATGTATGTAGTTTATCAAGCCTGTTTGTAGCTATAAGTGTGTGTCGTAACAAGCATTTGCTCCCCATTTCTCCTTTACGGGGCCGTTCAGAAGCCCTTGATATGGCAGTAGGCCTCAAGGCTGGAGAAGAGGATGTAGAGGAACCACAGACCCAGAAAGAAGAGTGTAGTGAGCAGGCGCGGGACCCGAGGGCCGCCCAGCTCTCCGCCGATAGACGGCCGGCGGCGGAACAGCAGCACCCCCATGCAGATGAAGGCAAAAATAGTGAAGAGGGTGACGGAGAAGGCCATCGAGCCGGGATCCACGTGAAAGCGCTTGCCCTGGATGGCCCAGTACACCGCCGCCACGGACCAGGCCACACCAATGCCCAGAAACACGTTGACCGCGTTGCTGCCTGTGACGTTTCCCACGGAGGCGTCTGCGTACTGATCCTGAGTAGCGGCGACTTTACTGGCAAATGTGTCTGAAAGAGAGAGAGCATGAGAAAATATAGACATTGGTGGTAGACGTTTATATCGACAAAGCTGATAGAATGGCCAATATTTCATATTTTCAAATGATCAAAATCAGTCAGTAACTTTTACAAGAATTTCTGGATCGAATCGAATCTAATTGAATGTAATATAAAAAATAGTGCTGTCAAACGATTAATCGCGATTAATTGCATCCAAAATAAACGTTTTTGTTTACATAACATATGTGTGTGTACTGTGTATATTTATTATGTATATCTAAATACACACATATGCACGTATATATTTAAGAAAAATACATTATATTTGTATATTAAATATATTTATATATAATATAAATTATATAAATATATACATGCAAATATTTTCAAAATATATACTGTATGAGTGTGTATTTATATATACATAATAAATATAAACAGTACACACACATATATTACGTAAACAAAAACTTTTATTTTGGATGCTATTATTCGCGATTAATCATTTGACAGCACAAAAAAAAAAAAGTATCAAATATTGAGATTTAATGTAATTATATAATTATTAATAATAACAACACTCTAATGCAAAATAAATTTTAATGTGAATTGTAGCAGTTTTGCATACAGGTATATGCCATTTACTTTCAGTAAATTGTAATATAAACCAGTATATACTACTGTTCAAAAGATTAGGGTCAAAAATATGTTATTTATTTTTAAAAATTAGTACTTTTATTCATTAAGTATGCATTAAGTTGACCAAAAGTAACTGTAAAGACATTTATAATGTTACAAAAGATTTCTATTTCAAATAAATGCTGTTCTTTTGAACATTTTAATGTTAAAAAAATCCTGGAAAAATATATATGATGGTTTCCACAAACTATCTATCTATCTATCTATCTATCTATCTATCTATCGCTGTTCTTTTGAACATTTTAATGTTAAAAAAATCCTGGAAAAATATATATGATGGTTTCCACAAACTATCTATCTATCTATCTATCTATCTATCTATCTATCTATCTATCTATCTATCTATCAGCATTGATAATAATCAGAAATGTTTCTTGAGCAGCAAATCAGCATATTAGAATGATTTGTGAAGGATCATGTGACACTGAAGACTGGAGTGATGATGCTGAAAATTCAGCTTTGATCACAGAAATTTTACATTTACATTACATTTCAAAATATATTCAAATAGAAACCAGTTATTTTAAATTGTAATAACATTTCACTTTTTTTTTTTTGTTGTATTTTAGATCAAATAAATGCAGCCTTGGTGATCAGCCGTGGCTTATTTAAAATAAATAAATAAATAAATAACTCTTACTGACCCCAAACTCACTTTTATCACTTAAAAACTGAACAAAATTAACTGTAAATAAATAAAATGTTCCTTTTATCAAGTGAAAAGTGTGTTTTGTGCATTTTTCATAATCTAATGCAGTGAGAAGTGTCTAAACCCTTCATTATATCCTCAAGCACACCTGGGATAGAAGTGCCCAGAGCGACGAACACCACTGCGGTGACGGTGTCCCGGAGGCCCACGGTGCAGCCGAAGTGTGACGCCAGGTCCCCGATGATGGCAGTGAGGAGGCCGATTACAGTGATGGACACCACAAAGCAGGCCCAGCCGTTCCAGTACTCTGTGGGCGGAACGAATGCGAACAGAACCTTCCAGAACACCGTCAGGAAGTGCATGAAGTAATCGTAGCAGGACGGGAGACGCTCCTCTCGACCCTCCTCTTCATCTTCATCTCCATCACCTGAGGATGCCACATAATTAATAAATTACACTAAACTCTGGCCAATTCTACATGCACGGTCATTACCATAACTGACCACCAGATGGCAGGATCACATCACTGACACAAACAAACTTGTAAGATATATGTACAGGTGCATCTCAATAAATTAGAATGTCGTGGTAAATGTGAGCCAAAATCATCACAATTAAAAGAACCAAAGACTTAAACTACTTCAGTCTGTGTGCACTGAATTTATTTAATACATGAGTTTCACAATTTGAGTTGAATTACTGAAATAAATGAACTTTTCCACGACATTCTAATTTATTGAGATGCACCTGTATATTCTCATGGAATTTTAATTTTAGAAGTTAAAATTCAATTATATGCGTTCAAAAAACAAAATAAATCCAAAAATTATGTGTAGAAACAATTTTCACTCAGAAATGGCAAGTAAATCAAATACAAAGAATTGACATGTAAGACATTGAACTGAACATGACATTTGAAGGAGAAAGACTGAAATATTTTCTTGTAAATCATCATAATTCCATGAGCTTTATTTACAACTTACGGACCAGTGTTATTTTAGAATCATTGAGATACTATTATAGTTTTTATTAATATTTTGAATCATTGTGTATTTTATATTTTCCTTTTTAATTTTCATTTCCCAGTTTTAGTAATTTTACTGTTTTGTCATTTTAGTAGTTTTTTCTATATACCTATATAATTTTTATTGATTTTATTTCGATTTTAGTTTTATTTAGTACATCGAGTTAAACTAAATTAAAATGAGGAATGCTGCCTTTGCAACTAGCTGATTTTTTTCAGATTGTTTTATTAGTTTTACTGTATGTTTTTGTCACTGTTAGCAGTTTTTATGTCTATATATATTTTTAATATATTGTAATTTTCAATTTTAGTTAGTTTAGTATATCAAGTTAAACTAAATTACGAGTTGATTGCAATTTTTTTTTATATCAGTTATTATAAAACGTAACTTTTTATTAATGGTTTTAATTTGTTTCAGTTTTAGTTTGCTTGTAAAAAGTTAGTTTTAATTAACTATACTAACCCTGGTATAGACTATTTCTATGGTACTTTTAGCAACAGTTTTAGTCATTATAGAAAATGGCATGCTGGAAATTCTGCACTATTTCTTTTTTGTATTCCATGGAAGAAATAAAGTCACAAAGGTTTGTAAAGGTGCACAGAAATGTCATTTTTAGCTGAGCTCTTGCTTTCAGACTGTGCATTGCTGAAGCTTCTGAGACGGAGCATTAAAAGAGCAGCTTGAGAATGTAAGAGCCTCATTATGTGTTTTATTAAGTCTGAGAATTGCTGAGGGAATGAAATTTATACGGTGTGACTCATACAGTGTATTCCTATTTCAAAAGAGACCAATTAAACATCCGACACACTCATGAGGAGCACAAAGGTGTGTGAGACGGACCTGCGCTGACGGTCACGGCCTCCACGAACTGCTCTCTCCAGGAGTGAGTGCCGATCACCAGCGCCAGGTTAGTCTTCTTGATCAGTTTATCAACCGTGCTCTGAAACACAGCACAGATCACTCAAACATTCACACCATTCAGCACCCAACTCTGATTTTCTGCTCAGTTTAGATTTTTTATCCGAGGTTGTTCACATGACATAAATGTGGCCCGTATGATCAGGGGTAACTATATCATACAATGGACCTATACAGTATTTTACTTTGATGTCACAGCTCAGGATAATCACTAGTGAAAGGATTGGGACTGTGCTTGTTTTCGGGACCCTATCATCAATGTCATTTTCATAATATCATTTAATATAATGCACAATTATGATGATCATTGCATTAGACAAAAAAAATAATAATAAAAAAAATAAATTAATGGTATATATTTTCAGAACTGAGAATATCAGATTTAATGTGATTTTTACTGCTCATAAAGTTATAATAAACATACAATTTTCAAATAAATGCACAATATAATTTATGTATGATTATTATTATTATTATTATATTTATTATTATCATAATAAGACATTTTCAGAATTGAAAATAGCAGATTCAATGCATAATTATTATTATATATTATATATAGATATTTTTATATTTAGTCATTTAGCAGACGCTTTTATCCAAAGCGACTTACAAATGAGGACAAACAGAAGCAATCAAAACTAACAAAAGAGCAATAAAATGCAAGTGCTATGACAAGTCTTGGTTAGCTCAACGCAGTACGTAGCAAGGTGTTTTTAAATTCATATATATATATATATATATATATAATCTTTTAGATCTGAAAATATCAGATTCAGTTTTTTCCTGTTCACAGTTTTTTTTGTTTTTTTTTCCAGATCTGGACCACATTCAACTGTCATGTGAACAGACCAACACTTTAATAATCTCTTTGCATCCTCTCTTCTGAAGTGCTGGCATCAAATATTACTATCATGACAAACATAATGAACCTGACAACTGTTCGTTTAGCACCACCGATCTGATAAATAACACTCTAAAAAAAGAAATGATATGAATGTAATTTTTAGATGAGAATATAATCAACCGTCAACATTTGCTGTCATGAACAGAGCCGACAATCATAATGCATCATTTCACTCTGGGTAATCATTAAACGGGAACTTCAAATTATATTTTTGTAAATAGTCATAAACAGTTATAATTGAAAATCACCCACTGCATATGTATAAAAAAATCTAACCATCATGTGCAGGAATATATTGGGAATCTACTGGGAGTCTCAAGCTGTGGGTCAGTATGACTGATGGATGTTCATTTTTCATGCTGTATAACACATAATCTATATATAGAGCTCTACTGTACTGTACATGAAGGTCTGTTCAGCATGCATGATTTCACCGTGTGGCCTCATGTCATGTCTACAGAACAGATGGAGGAATAATAGGGCTGGGAGATATAGCTGAAATATTACATCTGTTTAAAAAAAACAAAAAATAAGATAAAAATTAAATATTTTTAAAATAAAATAAAAATGTGTTTTCAAATGATACCTTACAGTAAATTAATAGGACTCTTCAATAAAAAAAAAAAATAATAATATGATTTCAGATGTGAATACTTGCAGTAAATTCATAGGACTCCTTGATAAATAAATAAATAAATAAATAAATAATAATATTGACATTATTTTCTATATTTTCAGATGTGAAACCTTATAGAAAATTCACAGGACTCCTCGAATAAATAAGTAAATAAATAAATATAAAATATGGACTGACATTTTTCAGTGTTTTCAACTGTGATACCTTGAATTCATAGGACAGCTTGATAAACAAAAAAAAATTTATTAAATATGGACTCAGTAAGTTCACTGTTTTCAGATGTGATACCTCATATGACTCATTGATAAATAAAATAAACTAATAAACTAAACTAAAATAAAATCAATTAAAATTTAATTAAATATGGGCTCACTAATTTCACTGTTTTCAGACGTGATATAGGACTCCTTGATAAAATAAAATATGGTCGGACTATTTTCTATTTTTTTCAGACTTGAAACCTTACAGAAAATTCATAGGACTCTTTGAAAATAAAATAAAATAAAATAAAATATGCTACTTTCAATGTTTCCAACTGTTACCTTAAATTCATATGACTCCTCGATCACTACCTCCAGCCGGCTATGCTCCCCCAAAACAGGTTTCCCCATCTCTGCTATCTTTCTGGCCTCCTCCTCCTCTGCACTCAACTGCCCCTCCGGATCCTCTGAAAGCCGCAGACGATCAAAGAAAAGAGCCAGACAGAAGACAGAAAAGAATAGATGAGATACAACAGACAGGAAACGGAGGGCACACCCCCTACCTGTCAATCAAAAACACAACAGCTCCAGCGATCGATAAGACGCCACGTATGACAGCACGACACGCACACGAACAAAACAACACAAGCTCTGAGAGACGTTCTGAATGCATGTGTGCCAGACTGTGAATCTACCAACTACAATGCTGTTTACAACCCATTTTACTTCTGTAAAGCAGAGTAAAAATTGAGATTGATTGTCTGCGACAGCTACTATTGAGATATTTTTTGACTTTCTGTCTAATGGTTTGAACTCTCTCTCAAAAGTCAGCGTTTGATCCCTCTTTTCACAGCGTAATCACATCCCTCATGGGTTCTGGGAGGCTTTTAGCCCCTCTCTCTTCTCTGCTGAGTGTGTAACATGAGGGTTAGTGTGGACACATGTCAGTTGATCAGAGGTTGATCTGAAACCTTACCTTGGTTCAGCAGCAGGGCTGCGTGATGTAAGGAGGGACAAGAGAGATGGAGTTAGTGCTGGAGATGAGTTTACTCCATTAATAAACACACATACACACACACACACACACACACGCATCTACATGCATGTATCCCATGACTGTGGCTCTGCTCCAATAAACACACATACACACACACACACACACACACACACACACACACACACACACGAATCCCATGACTGTGGCTCTGCTCCAAACCCTAGTGAGCTGCTTCTCTGAATACTAAACCAGCATCCTAACAAAAACAGCATTTCATAAGTGACTGATCTGAAACGCTCAGACAAAGAGCGCTGTTCACATCACGCATGCAAGCAACACTGCTGCTAACAGCTGAATCCATTACCGTCAAATAGTTGACTCCTGCAGAGCAAAGACCCTTTAAGGCAAGTAAGTGCATTTGGTGACCATCTCAGAAACACCCTCAGGCTGCTGTTTTACAGTGATGCAGGAGCATCTGCTGTCTACTAAACGAGGAACGACTGGAAAACTGTTTGTCAAGATCACATTTCAATGTCAAATCAGCAATAAAGTCTAGCAGAAATTATGCGTGCATGCATATTATTTTTAAGGGGTTGCTAGATTAACAAATAATATTCTAAATCCTAATTTTAAATTTTTTGTTGTTGTTTATGATGGTGATTATCATTATTATTACTATTAATACCCAATATTTGTTAATGCTTTTTATAATTGAAATAATAATAATAATAATAATAATAATAATAAAAAGCATACACAAATATTAAGTGAAATATTTTATTTTTTACTTGATAAAAACTACAAACACAATGCAAATAAAATTACAGACGCTCTATTTTCTCTTGATACTTTTTAATACTGAATAAAAATAGTTTAATATATAATTAAAACTATATACAAAATAGTTTAATATATTTATAAATGTATAATTTAAATATCTTATGTTTATAAAAATATACTTGCATTTTATATGTACATGTATTAAAATGTATATCTAATATGTTTTGATTTTAATATGTTGATTTTATACATTGCTATTATTATTAAAATGCCAATTTAAAACATAATGGGTAATATTTAATTTTTTATTTTTATATTTGTTTTTTAAAAGTATTTTCTTATTATATTTATTTATTAATATTAATATATATATATATAAAATGATCTAGAAATAAAGTATAATTATTTATTTATTTATTGTATATAATACAATGTATATACAACAAAAAAGTATGTAAGCATAATATATATGCAATGTTGCCTTATATTGTGGTTGAAAACAAGCATTGTATTTTATATAATCTTAAAAAGCAGCATCATTTTGCAGCCTGGAACATTCCTATGAAGCCTAAAAATACTGTCTAGGAAGGCAGCTCATTAGGGCTGGGAGCGGAGCCAACTGTATCGGAAATCACTTGAACCCGAATGTCAAATGAATGCCCAAAACCACTCTAAAAACTAATAGAGTTAATCTCATAGTCCTTATAGTGTGACACTGTACACACACCTGAGATTCCTCTCTTCAGCCAGCGTGGTTCCTCAAGAACGATGAAGAAATTCTCATGTTTCTCGTACTCTTCATCATCAATGATCCTCACCTGAAAGGTCTGACTGAACACGCACACGCACACACACACACACACACACACACACACAGACACTCACAGAAACACACACACACTCACTCACAGAAACACACACACAGAAACACACACACACACACTCACTCACATAAACGCACACACACACACACACACACACACACAGAAACGCACACACTCAACACACACACACATAGACACAAGTAATCAGACATTCAGGTGGTGGCTTTGAAGTCTCACATCGATTACTGGGACAAGTGACAGAAAATTGCGACTAAATAGGAAAATGTCAGAAGGCTGCATAATGACACACACACACACACACACAACACAACACAACACATACCCAACACACACAGCACCTTATAAATACTTAATGCTGTTCCTCTGGGGTCATGAACAGCAGCGCTCCACCCTGACATGAAATCACATTAAAAGAACTGATGAATGAACAACACACACACACACACACACACACACACACACACAAACAAATAAAGGCACAAAAACATGCTCACATAAATCATGGAAAATATCAGCATTTAAATAATTTTAAAAGGTTGCATGTCAATATTTAATCACATTCATACACTCACATACGCTCCCACTCACAATAATGTGTGCAAATATAAACCTCAATGCATGTAAAACTAAATCCACAATGCTTTGTAAGGGCGCTAATTTACTGAGTGGTGTTGGATTTACCTCCAGCACTGACAAACACAGGAAAATCGTAACATTTAGTGCTCATCCATAATGTAGGACAGTGTCACGTTCATCCGGCAAAGACAGAAAAAAGACTCCAGACAGACGGAAGCGTTGCATCTGCTAATGATCTTACTGACTCACACATACTAAGCATGCAAGCATCACTATCAATATCGCTCGTACTCCAGGGATTTGAACAAGCATCACTGAACAGGAGTGATACCTCAAAAGAGAGGGATGAGCTGTTACTTTACAAGGAGATTAGACGCTAGGTCTTCAGCTGGTGGATGACAAAACAGGTGAAAAAATATCTCAGACTTATACTGGAGGAGGACCCCCAGCCACAGGTGGCAACCACTTAGAGCACCCTAGCAACTGCTTAGCAACACCCTAGCAACAATCCAGAATGCCCTAGCAACTCTCTAGTAACCTTTCAGAACACCCTTGCGACTGCCTAGCAACTCTTTAGTAACCACTCAAAATACACTAGAAATTGCCTAGAAGCTCTCTAGTAACCAATCAGAACACCCTAGCAACAATCCAGAATGCCCTAGCAACTCTCTAGTAACCATTCAGAACACCCTAGCACCTGACTAGCAACACTTTAGTAACCACTCAGAACACCCTAGCAACAACCCAGAGCACCATAATAACTGCCAAACAACTCTCAAGTAACCAGTGAAGACACACTAGTAACTACCTAGCAGCTCCTTAGTAACCACCCAGAAAACCCAAGCAACTTCTTAGAAACCTTAGTAACCACCCAAGCAATTGCCTAACAAGTAGTTAGTATTAGTAACCACCCTGAACACACTAGTAACTGCCTAGCAACTCTCTCTAGTAACCACATAGAACACCCTAGCAACTCTCTCTAGTAACCACTCAGAACACCCTAGCAACTCTCTAGTAACCACTCAGAACACCCTAGCAACAACCCAGAGCACCATAATAACTGCCAAACAACTCTCAAGTACTGTAACCAGTGAGGACACACTAGTAACTGCCTAGCAACTCCTTAGTAACCACCCAGAACACCCTAGCAACTGCCTAACAAGTTACCAGTAACCACCCCAAATACACTAGGAACTGCCTAGCAACTCTCTAGCAACCACTCACAACACCCTAGCAACTCTCTAGTGACCACACAGAACACCCTAGCAACTCTCTAGAAACCACTCAGTATCCAATTGCTTAGAAACCTTCGAGTAAACACTCAGAACATCCTAACAACTACATAGCGATGCCATAGACTCAGAACACCCTTGCATTGTGGAAGTGAGTTTTTGCACAGACACACACTGATTTCCTCCGTCTTTTCTTGTGTTTTTCACACTCACGTTGTCTGGTCGTTGGTGAATTCCAGCTCTCCGTGCGTGTCCTCGTAGTCGACCCCTCCCCCTTGGGCTGTCCCGTTCTCCGTGTGGTACGGAATGATCACAGTTCCGCGGGCGCCAGAGTTCCGGACCACTGTTACCTCCATGGTTCCCACGCTCTCACTCACTCGCACCAAGCGGTCTGTGAAGTTGAAGATCCCTGCGTGGTCGTCGTCCAGGATGGTGACCGTGGCCATCAGCGGTTCCACCAGCCGGGCCTTGGGAGCCTGATCCGTGTCATCACTCTCAAACATACCCTCCGCATCACCGACATGCAGGTTCAGCAAACGCACAAAGAAATGTTCGTCTTCCTCAAAGATGTCATCATCGATGATGCCCACCTAGAAAGACAGACAGACTTTCAGTAAAACGGTTTTGCTTCAGTAAATTTCAAGAACACAGAACTAGTTCTTGGACATAGTACATTAGGGACTTAACATTCATCTCACATGGATTTGTAGAGATCTGACATCTCTGATCAACGTGTCCATCACTCTGAATCCTTTCTCAGTCTTTTTGGCAAAGAGTCACTCATTGTCACTCAACCAATGACAGACACTACAGCACTGTTGCCATGGATTTACAGCCCTGTCCATCTCTGTGGAGTGGACGTTTTTCTAAAAGGAAGTATACTACATTAAAGACAGAGTTTTTTTCTTTGGAAGCTGTTGTTAAGGAACTAAAGCATTGTCCTTGGGAATCGCCTGTTCATAAAAGATTCCTATTAATGGACGTACAAGAATCAGTACTACTGTAGATTCAACCTTTTGGTTGAAGAACTTTGCTGGACCAAACTGTATGTTTTGAACATGTTCTAAGAAAACTTACATAGAAAGCAACTTTCATGCAAAGTTTGGATGCTTAAGACAATCCCAGTTGAGACCAGATCCACTAGCATGTAGTTCAACTTATTAACCAGCTAGACCACCTTAAACCATCTAATGACCATAAATGAACCCATGTAAAACCACCTACTCTACTGCTTTCAGTAGGACCAAACTGTATGCTGTAAACATGTTCTTAGAATACTTGCATAGAAAGCAACTTTCATGCAAAGTTTGGATACTTTAGACCAGGGCTGTCCAAACTCGGTCCTGGAGGGCCGGTGTCCTGCAGAGTTTAGCTCCAACCCTAATTAAACACACCTGAACCAGCTAATCAGGCTCTTACTAGGCATAGAAACTTCCAGTCAGGTGTGTTGAGGCAAGTTGGAGCTAAACTCTGCAGGACACCGGCCCTCCAGGACCGAGTTTGGACAGCCCTGCTTTAGACCATCCCAGTTGAGACCAGATCCACTAGCAGGTAGTTAAACTTATTAACCAGCTATACCAACTTAAACCAGCTAATTACCATAAAGGTGGACGAAGTAGAAACCATGTAAATCCATACACTGGTTTCAGTTGGACCAAACTGTATTTCTGTCAGGACCACTATCGTCAAAGGTGACAGACAATTAGCATACAGTTTAGATTGGCGGTATGGTTCTATTCTGGGCAAGAACTCCCTGTGCATCCATGCAGCCTAGCATGGATGAGAGCAGAGAGAGCAGCGATAACCCCCTTAGGGTAACAGAACAGAACCAACATATTGCAGATATCATTAATGTTCAATCATTTAATGAACACATTTTAGAATTAGTCTGATTCAAAGGAGAATCAGAAAGCAGAATCCTGGCTGAACGAGAGGAGGAATTGGGGATGGAGGAGGGTAATTAGCTATTAAGCAACGCGAAAGCGGCTGATAATACTGAAGGTGTCGTATTCCTATAGGTAGACGTGGATCAGCGGAGAGTTAACTGATGCACGCGTGACTCACGTGACCTGCTAGAACTAACGCTACACTTGATGTTGCGGACATGTTCTTAGAAACTCATGTAGAAATAAACTTATATTACCTCAAAGTTCACACAAATACTGATTTGATGATCAATGATTGATGTCACTTCAGAGTATTCAGATATTTGACACCCTCCCCTATTCAAGAACAGATCCATTAGCAAGGTAGTTCAACTTTTTAACCAGTTTAGACCAGGTTGGACAAGCTAACGACCATCTACCAGTTTCATCTGCACCAAATTGTATGTTGTGTACATGTTATTAAAAACGAACATAGAAAGCAACTTTCATGCAAAATTTGGATACTTGAGACCATCCCAGTCGATTCCAGATCCACTAGCGCAGGGGTGTCCAAACCTGCTCCTGGAGGGCCAATGGCCTGCAGAGTTTAGCTCCAACCATAATTAAACATACCTGAAGCTAATCAAGCTCTTCAGACTCATTAGAAACTTCCAGGAAGTGTGTTGAAACTCTGCAGGACGTTAGCCCTCCAGGAGCAGCACTGGACACCCCTGCACTGGCAGGTAATCAAGTAAATTAACCATCTAGACAAGCTTGGACCAACTAATGACCATAAGGGTTAAAGTATAAGGGTTTCAACTGTAGGTTAGGTTTTCAGATGGATTTTTCAGCCAATTTTTATTCTCTCCTTTCACTCCTCCTCACCTTAATTTCTTTCCTGGTTTCTCCTGGTTTGAACACCAGTGTCCCTTCGCAGTACTCATAATCTGAGCCGGCATTGGCTGTGCCGTCTTCCGTACAGTAGTCAACGTAGAAAGTGCTCTCCCCCAGGCCTCCTCGACACACCACGGGTATCATGATGGTGCCACAGTTTTCCATGCACTGACTGTGTGCGCTCTCGAAGGAGATGCGGCTGCAGACGGCCAGGTCATCCTCCTCTGAAGCCTCATCGCAGCCTGCCACAACAGCACGGCGAGCGTGATCTGCTGCATGTTTCTTCAGCACATTACCGGCCCCGATCATCATGCGCGTGGCCTGGACACGGTAAAAGGCGCGACTTTTCTGCTGATGGAGGAGGGCGTAGTAGTTGGCCAGTTCCATCAGCTGATCCAACTCCTTATCTGGGTATTTCTGCTTCAGGTCCTTCAGGATACGGATCACCTGCCAAGACACATTCAAAGGTCAAGGAAAGTGCTGTGCAATGAAAGTTCTGTCATCATTTTCTCACCCTCACATTGCTCCAAACCAGAAAATCGAAGTAGCTTTCAAATCTAAAAGTTTGTGAATATTCAAACTTGATCACTTAAGGCCCAATATGCCAAGTTTGACGTCAATGACACCAAACAGCATTGGTTCTCGCACATCATGATTCATTGACAATTGTGAATTAGATATGAGAACTACAGTAAGAGTAACATTTTTGTCCAAACAACTTGGCCTGTTCCCCACATTAAGCTATTCCTTTACTTAAAGGGGTCATATGATGCGATTTCAATTTTTCCTTTCTCTTTGGAGTGTTACAAGCTCTTGGTGCATAAAGAAGATCTGTAAAGTTGCAAAGACTAAAGTCTCAAATCCAAAGAGATATTCTTTGTAAAAGTTAAGAGTCAACCACGCCTACCTAAAATGGCTCGTTCTAACACGCCCCCACATGTCTACGTTACGATGTGGGAAGATTTGCATAACGCCGCCCAAATGTTCACACAAAGAAAGAAGGTGTAACTTTTATTCTCGCTGTAGTATTGTTGTTGCCGCTGCCGCCATGTCGTGAAGGCGCTGTGTGTTTAATTGTGAAAGCGAAACTACTTTGTTTGGCCTTCCAAAAGAGGACGATATCCGATTCGTCATGCCTGGAGCTGATCTGTGCTGGTCTCTGAGGAAATACATCAACTTCGCGCTGTAAATCGCCGGATCGGCTTTCACCGTGGATGAAGCGGAGTCCAGCCCGGGGTCGCCAAATGTGGTTGCCGCAGGTCCGCCGCCGCTCACTCAAGCCGGCCTCCGCTCACTCTAGGCCTCCGGCCTCCGCTCACTCTAGCCCGCCGTGTGTGATGCTGTGTTTCGTTGTGAAAGCGAAACTACTTTGTTTGGCCTTCCAAAAATG
>NW_015554124.1:382407-404292 GCF_001515605.1 Sinocyclocheilus anshuiensis | reverse complement strand
AGGGGCGTAACATTTCCGTCACACGCTTGAGGTATTCGGCCAATCACAACGTACTGGATAGCTGGCCAATCAGAGCACACCTCGCTTTTCAGACCGATAAGCTTTGTAAATATCGACGTGTTTCAGAAAGGCGGGGCATAGAGGAGAAACAATAATGTACAGTATGTGGAAAATAATGTGTTTTTTGAACCTTAAACCGCATAAACACATTTCATTACACCTAATACACAAAATAATGTTCTTTTTAGCAACATCATATGACCCCTTTAAGAAGACTTGGAATATAGCTCTTTAACTATATGGACTTCTTTTATGGACATTTTTTCACAGAGCACAATATGGGGCATGGTAATGGAAAAAATATGAGATGGAAGAAAAAAATGCATTTCAATGCTTTTGCATTCTTTCACAGAAGTATTGCATTCTCTTGCAAAGTTATTGCATTCTCTTGCATTACTCAGAGAAATTTGCATTTGAATGCAAAACTTTTCGCATTGTCTCGCAAAAAGTGTTGCGTTCCTCAAAGAAACTCAGAATGGAACAATTTTGCGAAAGAATGCAAAAGCATTGAAATATAATTTCTCATATTTTTATTTTATTATATTTTTATATTATGATATTTTTAATCTCATATTTTTTTATCACAAATATTTTGCGAGCAAATGCAAAGTTTCTCGGCTTTATAGGGATAGGCGAAGTTTTTTGGGGGAATGCAAAAACGTATAAAGTTAAAAAGAGAACGTAAATGCATTGAAATAATTTTTCCTCCCATCACCATACTTTTTAGTACAGTGTCTCGGTTTGTCAGGATGAGAAACATGTGGACCAAGGTGAACTTCCTTGTATTTATGACTATGCGTGGGAGTATTGATGTATAAATGTTTATGTTTAAATGACTGTGTTTGTCTTTTCTCACTTCTTTACGGCTCTCGTCCAGGTCCTTGGCACCATCCATGTAAACGGTCGTGCTGTTGGAGTTGGGTAGAGTTGCCATGGTGCCTGTTGTGTTGCCGGTTCCATCCTGGCAATGTTCCTGTGTGCCGATCCCTACGGCTCCGCCCCTCAGTGGAAACTTGCCGTCCATCATCATCTCCATACCTTTGGGGGTCATGTCCCCCTCTGTCTCCACAACAACCCCTGTCCTTTTGTCGGCACGGTAGCGCTTGGACATGTATTTGTAGAAAAGAAGGCGCCGGTCAGCGATCCAGGCCAGAATCACACAAACGGGGAAATAGCAGAGAGTGACCAGAGCTTCCCATACCTACAACACACACATGTCAATACAGCAAACACAAAGTAAACAGATAAACAGAAAGTAAACCAGACTTTGAAAAGTAAAGACCACAGCAAGCCAAAAAAAAAAAAGAAAAAGAAAAAAACAACAACAACAAAAAGCACTTGCTACATTAAACTTTAAGAGACAGAGACAAACAGCATGGTACCAGCTTGCTTCACCATTACAGATGACTCAATATGGTCTTGTTGTCTGAAGTACCAGTAGATAAACAACATTTATACTCATTTTATGTGACTTGGTAAAGTAGAAACTGTTTGTCACACAAATATTGTACTTGCAAATATTGTACAAACATTTTTGGGTCACATTTCAAGTTTAAAAAAATTTAATATTTTCCATTTTAAAAAAATGTCCTTTTTAGGCAGGTTAATATGTTTTTGGCACTATTTTTCATTATTTTCATTACATTTATGCACGTTTCACTGCCAAATTCTCATAAACATAATGTGTCCAGACAGTTACTTTGGTTTTCCGGTAATTCTCAATGTTCTCAATGGCGATTCTCATTAGATTCTCATTACTGTATATCATTATTTTTCACATTTCAGTAATGAGAAAAATATTTTTTTAGCCATTCACTAATGAGATTTTGGATTATCTTAACTGTCATGAAAATAATGTCACAATTCTAAAATAGGGTTAATTTTCTTTCACAAACACACACACACACACACA
Source organism: Sinocyclocheilus anshuiensis (assembly GCF_001515605.1). NCBI lineage: Eukaryota > Metazoa > Chordata > Actinopteri > Cypriniformes > Cyprinidae > Sinocyclocheilus > Sinocyclocheilus anshuiensis. The sequence goes on along the minus strand of NW_015554124.1, from coordinate 402,320 downwards.
CACACACACACACACACACACAATACAAACACACACCACCATATATATTTATATTTACACACACACATACACATATATATATATATATATATGATTTTTTTATTTATTTATTTTTTTTTATAAAAAAAAAACTGTTTAATTTTTTTTTGTATTATATGCATGTGCTGTATGTTACTTTGGATATAACTAAATGGATGTCCACATTTTAAAACTGAAAGAAGTCAATCATGATGTTCATTTAAGGGGTGAAATGTGACCCAGACCTAATCTTAACAGGTTTTGTGAGATTCATTCTCATACAGAAAAGCATTTACACACACACACACACACACACACACACAGACAGACACACACACCTCCACGACTCCAGGTGAGATGATGGCCAGGATCAGGTAGAGCCAGATGTAAGCAAAGATACTCCAGAAGGCGGTGATGAAGAAGACTCTCAGATGTTTGATCTTCCTCACCTCGCCATCAGGAATCACCCACACACAGATTCCAATAATCACAAACATATTAAAGGCAGCGCTGCCCACGATGGTGCCCGGACCCAGCTCACCGGATTCAAACCCATGACCACACACCTGAAATACACACACACATGTGACAAACTCAGCCAATCACAACATATCTGATGCTTAACATGGAATTTGGACTAATGAGATTTCACTGTGGGCGGAGCTGCTCCGCGTGACGCAACAAAAAATTGAAACCAAGCGACTGGCAAAATTGTTGTGAAGTGTTTTACGTGGCAATTGTTTAAAACAAAATTAAATTAACATAAAAGAGAAATGATTTATTGCTCATATTGCAAACATAAAAGCTTTCAATTGATTAAAACCAGTGTTATTTTAGTATTATATATCCTATAATGTTACATTTACATTTAGTCGTTTAGCAGACGCTTTTATCCAAAATGACTTACAAGTGATGACAATAGAAGCAGTCAAAACTAACAAAAGAGCAATAATATGTGCTGTAAGTGCTGTGAAAATCTCGGTTAGTCTAATGCAGTACATGTTTTTTTTTTGTTTGTTTGTTTGTTTTTTATAGTTAATAAAAAGAAAACAAGTAGATAGAATAGAAAATGAATAGAGAACGCTAGTGTTAGAGGGTAATTTTTTTAAATAAACAAAGAAAACAAATCGAAAGAGTAGAAAAAGAATAGTTAGAGGGTCACACTAGTGTTAGAGGGTCATTTTTTATAAATAAAAAGAAAACAAGTAGAAAAGAATAGAGAATGCTAGCGTTAGAGAGTCGATTTTTTTTAATTAAAAGAAAACAAAGTAGTAGCATAGAAATAGAATAGAGTGCAAGTGTTTGAGGGTCAAGTTATTTATTAATATTTTAAATTAGCTTATATTTTCAGTTTTACTTTTACTTAAGTTTTAGCAATTTTGTTATGTACTTATGTATTACTTTTATTTGTTTAAATATTTATATTTTTTAATTCAAGATTGAGTTTTTTTTTGTACTTCACATTACTTATTTTATTACACTTAGTTACAAATGCAACATTTCTAATTCTTGTTTAAGTTTTTAAGAAAAACAAAATTTTTAATACATTTGTTATTATTTTTAACTTTAAGTTTGAGTAATTTTAGCACTTTAAGTTAAGCTTGTTGTAAATGCAAATTTCTTTGCAACATTCCAGTTTTTAAAGTTTTTCATCTAATAAGTTAGATGAAAAACTGTTTTAATACTTTTTTATTAAAAAATGTTTTTATTAAAATTTTAGTAATTTTAGTACTTCAAGTTAAACTTCTGGTAAATGCAACAATTCTAATTTTCATTCAGAGTTTTTAAGTTTTTCATCTAATATTTGTATTTTATTACAGTTTTTCAGGTTTCAGTTAATACAATTTTTTTTAAATAGTTTTTAGTTAACAATAACAACACTGACTGCATGTTGGAATATGATGTATACGCGTGAATAAAACAACCAAATGTTGAAGGATAAACAATGCTATGAGTTGTTGTGAAGGTGAACGATTATGAAGAGTCAAGATGATTCATTGTTTTATGTTGTTGTAATAATTTATTATTTATTATTAATGCATTAAATTATTATTCATTATGTTCTCTGTTAACGTTTTACTATCATCCAGTGTAGGATGATTGCATTGTATTTCCCTGAAAGTTAATGTTAATTATGTGCCATCATGTTAAAGTGCCATCAAATCTCTGCAAAACTTGAGTTTTGGATGCTGTAAGTCTGATTTTGTTGTAAATTTAGTCTTTCCAAGTTGCAGCATTCAGTCTATGCAAACACATCAGTGTTTAAAGCTTGAATTAAATGAAATAACAGTCAGAACAATTAAACAACTGGCGGATTGTGTCACTTTCCATTCAACATCAGAAATATAATATACCATTCAACACAGATCAGTGGCTGTTGTTCACATTCAATAGCATTCAATGCTCCTGCAAGATGTGTCACATTCACTGAACATCCTTGAAAACAAAGCGAATGTCCTTGGGTAAGATAAAACAGATAGAATGAAATAAAAAGCACGCAGGTGTTGGTTATCAGCGTGTGTGACTCTATCACTGATATCTCTCTATATCAACACCAGCACAGAGCGGCGAGCCTTTGGGATTGGTCTGTGACAAACAGATAATTCACCCCGCGCCTGCTTTCCAGCTGGGCTTGCAATGAGATTTCACACTTCTGATGCCAAAAATCCACTGAATATTCTGCCTGACTGTTTCACCTTCACTGAAGACTGCAATATCTCAAGATGAACGATGCATTGTGATTACATTGTTTACATGCGTTAGCCATACAACAATAATCCCGCTGTGTGCATGAAACCCTTGACGGATGTCCTAACACATTAGATCTCCTGATGCAGAGTGACAAACCACGTGGAGAGACAAATGTGAGGCAATAAAGCTCAGCTAGACGTGCTAAATGTTGTCCGATGGCAGACTTACACAGATCTGAGACTGCGGACGTGTCGATTCCATGCGGTGGACGACGAGGAACGAACCAGGAGACTTCTGTCTCATTAATAAACATGATCTGGACCCTCATTAGCGGGAGCTGCGGTCTGCAGGCCAGATCTTACACAGCATGCGTCATGCTAACTATCTCCATCTTGAAGGGCCAAGAAGCTGTTTAACCTATCAAAATGGTTTAACAAACACAATTTGTTGTCCTGTTTTTACAGGCTACTGAAACATTAAGTGTCCAGCTAAAAAGTAACAACAAAAAGAGTGAAATCCCCTCTAAAAGTAGAAAATCAGGTCAGGATCCAGACAAGAAAACTAGATTAGGACTGACAAACCAGCATAGACTGGTTTAAGATGCCCGATAGCGTGTAGTTTAAGTCACATAAATGTTATTTTTGTATCAGTAATGTACTAAACTGAAAAAAAAAAAAATAAAATTAGAAGGAACCATTTTCACTCAGAAATTGTTAGTAAATTTTACAAACAAATCACAAAGAAACAGCCAGTGTTATTTGACTATTTTCTTTAAATATTCTAAATTAGTTTATATTTTTATATTTTCAATTTTATTCATTTGAGTTTTTTTACATTTTTATTGCAGTTTTAGTTTTAGTCATCAAAATGAAAGTGAGAACTTTAAAAACTAGCGGAAATAAAATAAGTTTTTTATATTAATTTTTTTCAGTTAATATTTATTTTATTTCAAGTTACAAAAATGTTTTTAGTAGTTTTAACTATAATAACCCTGAAAACAGCAAGTGAATTAAACATTTTTGTGACTGAAACTTTTTAAAGTAGAAAAACTTAAATGGTATTTTAACATAAAAAATACTCCAATAATCTTTGTTTCATTTATTACATTAAAAATTAATTTATGAAATGTATTAATTGGAAATTAAAAATGTATTAAAAATACTGTGTATTATAGTTTTCATTCAATTTTGAATTAGATTTCATTTTTATATTTCTGTTTTTATTTTAATTTTAAAGTTTCTGTAATTTTGTTGTGTGTTTTTTATGGTATTAAGTAGTATTAGCTGGTAGTATTAGGGCTTTCTCACTTCAGAAAGTTTATTGTATTAGAAAAAAGAATTGTGCCCTTGTGAGCAAGATGAATGACTGTATGTTCTCATAGCTAAAAGGCAAAGCTAAAAGCCACAAAATGTATATTTTAATTACACGAGACTATAAATTATGGATGGATCATGCTTCGATACAAACGGAATGATCAGACAAAGCACCACTTAAATTATGAGTGGTAACGCTGCTAATGAAATAGTAAAACCTCAGGCTACGCTAATGAGGGTTTATCCATCTGCTGTGAATGTAATTAGTGGTTATGCGGTTAATTGTCACAAAGGGTTTCCCAACTAGTACATTTTGTCAATTTAAAGTCTCACCCACCTCAATGACCGACAGGAGGATTTCAGGGGCGGATGATCCCAGTGCCATCAGGGTCAAATTGGACACGGTTTCGTTCCAGATTCTGACAGTGGCCACTGACGTTTCTCCATTTGGCATTGTGATGGTCACCTCTTTCTCCTGAGAGATCAGAGAGTAACATATTAAGAATGCAGTCAGCTAGTTATTACTGCTAAGTAAAAGCCTGACAGGTTTTAGCAGCAGGGTCATGGACCATTCAGGACTGATTTGAATGAACGTAGCAAACAGGATTCAGAATTGGCATTCAAATTTGAATGTAAGCAGAAAATGGAAACATTCGTGAATACATAAGTACATATATTGCAAATGAACTTTTCCATGACATTCTAATTTATTGAGATGCACCTGTATATAAAGGGACATTTCTAGTTTCAGCATTATTTGATCTTCAGACAGTCTTCTTTAAATACAGTAAGTATCAACTCTATGAAAACATTTGTTTTTTCGACCATTGAAAATACATAAAATTCAACAATTTGCACGTAGAGCCGCAGTTAGATCTCCATATCTCTGGGATTGAACAATATAGGGCCTTAAAAATAAACATACTAAAAGAAAGGTTTGTTAATAATTAGAATCTAAAAGAATATTGAGATACTTTTTATACTTCTTGAGTTACAGGCATGCAGACTTTGGAAAAACAACATTTTTGGCACCTTTTTGTTTTGATGGAGAGAAACAAGATACATTTCTAGTTTCAAATGTATTTGTTCTTAAGACATTCATTTTTAAAATAAATAAATAATAAATAAATCCGCTATATGCAAAGTGATCCATATTTAGTTGTTGACCACTGAAATTGTGCACAATTTTACAATTTACTCATGGAGCAACGATGAGATCCCAATAATTCCGGGAATGAACCATTTAGGGCCTTAAAAATGTGCAGTATATTGCCAAAGAAAAGTTTGTTAAGAACCAGAATGTAAATTTCTTGAGTTACAGGCTTGCAAACTGTGAAAAAATAATATTTTTGGATGCAATTGTTTTGACAGTGTGAAAGAAGACACATTTCTTGTTTCAACATTATTTATTCTTCAGATATTCCTCTTTAGAAAAAGTATCAACTAAAATTGATCTGGTTTTTGACCACTGAAAATGTGTACAATTTACATCTGATGCCGCATTGAGATCCTTGTATCTCTGGAAATGAACCATAAGAAAGAAGATACCACAAGACAAGTCTGTTAACAATTAGAATCTAAATGGATATTGAGACATCATTAATACTTCCTGAGTTATAGACATTGAAACTTTGGTGAAAAAACACAAAACGTGATTTTTCCCATTTTTGAACTGTTACCACTGGCATATAAAGCAACAAAGACGGCAAAAGTCAACATATTTTATTAAAAAACTAAAATAATGATCAAATAAAATAATGATGTTGAAAAGTAATTTTCCCCCCACCTGTAATTTGGCTTCAAAGCTCAGGTGAAAACTGCCATTTTGACCCCCCTCTACAAAATACTGGATTACTTAATAAATATTAATCCATGGCAATAAATATTTTGGCTTTCACCAGAAAAATATTAACTAACCTCTAAACTTTGGGCCAGGGAAGTTTCTGAAATTTGGTTGATTTGACATCGATTTGTTCAGTCGTATGATTGCTAATGGTTGGTTGAGGGTCATCACTAGTCCTAAAGCAGTCATTTTATGGCAGAAGGCTGCAATTTTTTTTCTGTGCACTATGGCAAAGTTCTTTTTGTTTTCCAGTCTAGTAAAACGATGCCAAACTGTATCAAAACCCTCAGGCACAGACAACCAGCACACTCACTCTCCACAACTCAATAACGCTCCTGAAGCGCCGGTTTGCTGTCAGGGTTCGTAATTCTGGCATTGTGTTTTTATTGTTAAGACTTTCATTGCACCTAGAGTCAGTCAAACTGTTATGGTTCAGTTGTTTCTTTTGAGATGGAAGAGTTCAAGCGTAGTTTTTCAGCCTGGAGGCTCTAAAGTATGTGTGGTGCAGCCTCTGATCCAGAGCTGGAAATGCTTTTCCTTTAATAATTTGCAACCTGCATATTAGAAACAGTGACTGCTGCTCACAATGATGCATCTAAAGCGGTCTGTGCACGGATAGATGAGATGACTCAAAGCAAGAAAGGACACAGAGCACTGATGCTGGATTCTTTTATTTTCTTTATGACTCAAGAGTTGCACAGTGTGCATCGTCAGTGCTAATATGCACCAATTCTGATCTTGTTTAATGGATTCAGACAGCAAAAACACTTATGATGGTAAGTTTTGGCATGCTCAACATGTGCACATCTTAACATAATAAACAGTTCAGAGATGTTTCCAAATATTAGCTGTGTGCACGAGGCCATGTGGTACACACTCTCTACAACACTTTTTTGTGTCCTTCCTTCGCTAACATGTCCTGACTATTTTTGTACATCTCTGGTGCCATTTCACACTTGCATTCACCGCGAATCTGCAGACGCGTCCTCATGTTTTGACAAGGGTGCATGAGGCTTGTTTCTAAGGGACGTTTTGATTAATGAGGTAGACTCAAAGCTGTTGGCTTTGATTTTGCAAAGGACGAAAGGCTGATTTACTCACCGCAGAGAGAAAGAGAGCCACTGGCTCCTCATAAAAGATCTATGTTGGCCAACCCTGGTGTGCTAAAAATCCTTTACCTAATTTGAGGTTTGCAAAATCTCTAGTTATGCTACATTATCACCAAATCTTGAATTCAATCTTTTTTTCAACTTAATTTCTTTCAGTTAGCACAGGTTTTGTATTTTGTATTACAATAAAAAAAATGTTTAGTCTGGTCATTTGATCTGAAACACCACAAGTGTGTTTTAAGAAAATTTGTATGTTATTTTGTTTGTTATTTTAATATCAGTTACATACTATCATAGTTTTTATTAATATTTTGAATGCTTTTATTTTTTCCATTTTTAATTGTATCCAATGTTTTAGTAATTTTGCTGTGTAATTGTTTTTGATTATAATTTTGATTAATTTTTTAATATACATGTATAGTTGTATTAATTTTTTATTTCACTTTAATTATTTTAGTACTAATTTTTCATATTTTATTTTATTTGTTATTTCAGTTAATGTTTATTTCATTTCATTTTAAACAATTATTTATTTATTTTTTATGTTTTTAGTTTTAGTTTACTAGATTTTTATTTGAATACACATACAAAAAAATAGCTCAATGCATAATGAATTAATGTGTCAACACTTTGAGGGTTTTTGTATATTTCCCCAGGGTTTGTGATTATCTACTAAAGATTATAAATGTGAATGTGACATTATATACTAATTCAGATGCTCCTAAAACCCAATGTAATACAGTATCACACTTTGCTTACGGGAGGAACGAGGAGGCGAGGAGACGTGGAGATTTCACAAAACGAGAGTCTTTAATAATCCAACAGGGAGACACAGAGCACAAAAAAGACGTACAAGACCCGACCAGGAAACATGAGGCAGACTTCACATTTATATTAAACCTGAGGGACAGACAGGTGCGGGGAATCAACTAATAATGAGACAACGAGAACAGGAACATGACCAAATAAGGGAACACTGAAACAGAAACAGGGGCAAAACAGGTATATAATCCTGACATATCGCCCCCCTCCCAGAAGGCACATCCTCGCGTCGTAGAACAACAGAGGGGGGAACGGGTGGGAACTAAGGAGGAGGCTCGGGAGGAGGACGGGCACCCGGGAGGGGGCCGGCAGACAGAGACCAGGGAGGCGACCCTGGAGCAGGAGACCCAGACCCAGGCAGCAGCCATGATGGCGGCCCACGGTGGAGCCGATGGAGGGAGGAGCTATGGTGGAGGAAGGGCTGACGACTCCAGGGGGCCGACCGACGGCGGCGGAGCAGGTGGAGGAGGAGCCCGAGGAGGAGACAGAGAGCCGATGAGCCAGGGCGACGGGGAGGACCCGGAGGTCCTAGGCGGAGCATATGGCGGCGGCGACTGACGCGAAGACGTGGATCTGGGAGGCCGTGGAGGAGCCGGAGCGATAGAGGACTGAGGAGCCACCGAGGGGATGAAGGAGCCTGATGGAGCCGGAGAGACGAAGGGACGAGTCGAAGCCGGAGGAGTGGAGTCCTGAGGTGCAGGATGGTCGACGCCAGACCAAGGCGGAGCCGGAGGAACAAGGGAGCCTGGCGGAGCTAGTGGACTGCCGGGCCATGGCGGAGAGGATGGAGCTAGGAGACATGGACGACGATGGAGGATGGCAGTCCCGCAGAGCTCGCACCACATAGATAGTGGGCTGAGGGCGAGCAGAAGGGCTGCCAGACGACAGCGGAGGAGGAGGCAGGAGCGGGTGGGAGCGTGGGCATTTGTGAGCCTCCGGGCTTTCAGGCCAGAACTTAGGAACGGGAGCCCTCTCCTCTTGTGTGTGGCACAGTCGCCGCACCATACACAGCTCACCCTCAGCCGCGGTGCAGGGGGCAGAGCTCCTCTCCGCGCTCACACCGTCCACGGCTTTCTCCCTCATGGCGGGCATTGTCGCCGGCTCTCGCACCTGGTCTGACGCCTTGGGCTCTACTTCCGGGGCGATCCTCCGCTCAGTCGCTCGGCATTGCACTGGCTCATAGATCGCGGCGGGAATTGGCTCTCCGTCATCGGTGGGCTCTGGCTTTAGCTCCGCACACGGCGATGGCTCGTCAGTCACGGCGGGCTCCGGCTCTCCGTCAGCGGTGGGCTCGGGCATGCGCTCCGCACAGCGGAAGATGGTGGGCTGGGCACTGGGTCCGGTGTGGCACTGCACAAAGGCGGCAAAATTTGCTCGAGGACCATCTTCGGACGACAGCGCTCTGCACGAGATGTTTAAACTGGCATCGTAGAACATACAGAACGCATCGTCCGGGTAGCTGGTTAGAGCAGCGAGGACCAGGAACAGTCTAGTATGGCCCTCGAGCGATCTCTCCCCCTGCTCCAGCAGGAGGAGGAGGTACTCCGGACAGGAGAGGGGATCCATGGAAAACACAACGGAAACAAAACACTGAGGGAAAAAAACAGAAACAAAAACGGAGGGTAAACACACGGAGATAACTGTTTCGGTCGGGTCTTCTGTCACGCTTTGCTTACGGGAGGAACGAGGAGATGTGGAGATTTCACAAAACGAGAGTCTTTAATAATCCAACAGGGAGACACGGAGCACAAGGAAGACGTACAAGACCCGACCAGGAAACACGAGGCAGACTACACATTTATACTAAACTTAATGAGGGACAGACAGGTGCGGGGAATCAACTAATAATGAGACAACGAGAACAGGAACATGACCAAATAAGGGAACACTGAAACAGAAACAGGGGAAAAACAGGTCCATAATCCTGACATACAGTTTATTATGTGATAAATGATTAGCTTAATTGGTTATAAAGCACAGGCCGACGATGATGAAGCACAAATCCATTCTGATTATTATTATTATTATTATTACTTTATATAGGTTTATTTTTTATTTCAGATTTAGTTAACAATAACAACACTGACAAACTGGAAAGCAAATGTTTGTGACTGTGCCATGATGGTGCAGCATTTCTAATTTTGTTTTACTGTATTCCAGATTTGTTTATAAAAGTTTGTTAATAAAAGTTTTTTGGAGTTAAGATGCTAGCTGTGTGAAAATCAGTGCATTTCCTACATCTGGCTACATTTCAAATCCCTTGTAATACTGTATAAAGCCAGAGATTTTGAGTTTGTTATTTACTTTCTGGCTGATAAACTTAAATTACTGACAAAATAAAAGAGCTAAAGGAAAACTAGGCTCCTTTCTAAAAGCGTTTTGGCAAATTTTCCTCTCTCGACAGGTTTATGGCGCATGAGTCAGCGGAGGTGATAAGAGTAGGCGATCTACCCTTGACAAGTGTTGACGAGTCAGTAATTTTAGCAGAAAGAAAGAAAAAAACATCAAGCTCACTGCAAGCATTTGCATCTATTAAACATTCAGAGGCTGCAGAAACGGTCACGATTGTTTTTATTTTAATAACAGCGATTACTAGCTAAATTGAGCTCTGGTGAAGGTTACGCTTTTAAAGAAAGAGTTCACCCAAAACAGAAAATCCTGTCATTGGTAACTCACCCTCATGTCGCTCCAAACCAGCATGCAGTTTGCAAAACTTTTCATGAATCTTCACTCAGCTTTTTTTCATAAAAAACAGTCCAGAGGGGCTGTCAAGCTCCAAAAACATCAAATAAATCATAAAATAAAATTGTCCATATGGCTCATGCACTACCTATATAGCCTACTAAGTATTCTAAAGTCATATGATTGCTTTGCATGAGGATATTATTCAGTATAATTGTATACATTTGTACAAATGTCATGACCAAATGCACCAGTTTAAACATGCATAATGGAGCGAACTTTCAGTGAATACCAACTTAAATTTACATTTAAGCATTTAGGCATTTGACAGACACTTTTATCCAAATCAACTTACTATACATTTTATTCAGTGTGTGCATTTTATCAGATCATGTGTTCCAAAGGATTCGAACCCATGACCTTGGCATTGCCACCACCACCATCCCAGTTTCAGAAGACATAAAAACAGACTACTTTATCACACTTTTACAATGTTTTTGTCCTTTCTTGATAGCTATGCTCACTTTCAACTGGTTAATATTCTTCATTTTGCAGGAGGATGCTATAAAAAGCTAATTTTGCAAAAACATAACAGCATCTGGGTTTGGAAGGACATGAGCATGCATAAAAATAAGGAAACTATGAGCCATTTCTTCAACAAATTATAAATTAAACAGTTATGCACAAAATGTTCAGTTAATGAACCCAACAATAAAACATCCAAGATTATGTCAAATGATTTAGTACTGGTCAATTCACTTCTAAATTGAGGCATTATAACCTGTTTACCGTGGAAAATTCAACATAAATCTTAATTTCCTGCCTCATAAAGCCACCATGCTTGTAGACGAGAACTCCACTCTCAGAAAAAAAGGTACAAAAGCTGTGACTGGGGTGGTATCCTTTCACAAGGTACTAATGAGCATCTTTAAGGTAGGGCTGGGCGATATAGACAAAAATATTACCACAATATTTTTCCCATATCTTGCGAAATTGATATTTATCACAATTTTCATTTACCATTAATGAAGAAGGAAATGCTTTTCAAATGTCTTAGACCTAGAGAATGAATGCAAACATGACTTGTTTGTTTAAACTCTACAAATTAGGAATAATTTAGGACCCCATGAAATCTATTTTAGTCTTCTCTATATTCTGTTTTCATTCTATTTTTGGCGGGATTCTGTGTTTTATGATTAAATACAAATTTGTATAATACATTGTAAAAACATAAATACATTTAGAAGCCTTTGTTAAAACAGGCTATGGTTTTAACAACAAAACCACAGCAAAAACAGCTAGACTAACTTATATAGATTTCAAACATTATTAGAGATAAGTACACTGTCTGTAATAAAATAATAACAAGCACAACAACAACAAAAAAACGAACTAGCAAAAGCACAAATAAATACAACTCAAAGTTCAGGTACAGAAAATGAAATCAAATGTAATCAAATGTAAAATAACACTGCATAGTTTTCTTTCTACTGTATAAATAAAATACAGAGGGATCCTTATTAAAGTTCTTCAGTCAAGATCAGTGAGTGATTTTCTTTTCCCTTTGTTCTTTGATTAACATTTATAAAACAGATGGCAACATGAATATTAGGCTGCTGTCACTTTAAGACCCAATGCACAGATCCAATATACTGTTACACATGGTGTTTATGAGGATAGCTGACATAATTTTGTGTGTATTTGTCTATTCAAGTGCAAGACAACCCTCAAGAGAACTCGGTTCAGCATTTGCGCACTATATGAGAGTGCCAAAGTGTTCTCTTTCGCATCTTTTTATGCTTAAAAACACATTCAAATGCACACCAAAGAATCAAAATGCGCATGTCTTATAGAATCCACAGTTCTTGGAAATTTGGAACTGCTTCTCGATACCCAATCCTAGTACTAAAATGCACCTTTTAGGGGTAAATGTGTCTAACAGCTTTTGTACCTTTTTTCTGAAAGTTTTTGTACCTTTTTGTCTGATCCTGTGAATAAAATTAGCCAATAACTACAAGACAAGAGACCCACCTGTGACGTGATGACCTCTATAGATGCCATGAACCTATCAGCGATGATGGACACTCCCAGAAACATGTACATGAGAGAGACGAAATACACGACGGTCCGGACAATCTGCTCTCCCAGGCTGGGATTGATGGGCTTCCACACGGGCAGGATGATTCCAGGGTTGCATTCCACCAGTTCGTTGCACCGTTTGTTCGGTGGAGCGCCGTCGCTGTCATCGGTCAGGTTACTGTAAAGTTCTGATGGAGCTTCTGGAGCGACGGAGGGCTGGAGAGACGGTTCTTCCCGCTGGGATTCAGGAGAACAGGATGGAGGCAGAGAAAGGACGAGGATGAGAGACAGGAGGAGGATGGGAGAGGAAAACGGTGCCATGACCTCGCTCCTCAATGGGCTTCAGAGTTCAGAGGAGGAGAAGAAATAAAGGAGGTGATGCAAGACGGAGAGGAACCAGCCCACCAGGGGACCTGGAAAGAAAAGAGTGAAGAAAAGAGGAGAAACCATGAAAATGCATCTGTAAATATCATCAGCAGAAAAACAAATCTTACGCAGCGCTCACAATCCAACATAAATATCTCCAGGCTGCAGCTCTGTACAGCTCGCTTTTATAGTGGAGTAAATCAAGTAGGTGATTATAAAAAAATATGTGAGATGCAGAAACAGACCTTGGTAGAATAAAAGGCTGCGTAGGCAATGAAAATGATTGCTTTCTTGAGGTGAAGCATGGTTACAAGGACATCAACTTATTGCTGATGATGATGGACGTGATGTTTTTTAAGAGCTTAGCAACAGGACATTGAGCCTTTGAGACAAATAACAATGAAATAAGTGTAGAGGGACATCTGTGGATGCGAGGCTTTTATTAGCTACGCAAGAGAAGAAAAAAAGCAGTTGAAACAATTGTGGATGAACATGAAAAGATTAGAGTTTTAAAATGAATGTGGATAAGAAAGAATTGATGACAAAATGTTTGAGTTGATATTGAGATATTCGACTTTTGTTTCAGACTTTGATATCTTGGCAAATACACGCACATTACTGAGATCTCATACCTGAGATTTTTTTATTTTCCTAGAAGAAAATATGTCAATTTGTTCTCATTTGGATCTTATTGTTGTCTAGGGGGACATTTGATATTTGCAAGATCTCATTTGAGCATTTTCCTTCATATGACTGATTTTGATATGAATTCAAGCATTTCTTGTCACATTCTCCCAACTATTTATAGTGTATTTTTAGTATTGTTTATACAATAGTATTAATATTATATAAAATATTCATATTTAGATTTTTTAATATTATATATATATATATATATATATATAATTTTATTTTATATAGCTTTCATTTATAATTTCAGTTTTAGTAAGTGTAATACTTATTTTTATTTATTTAGAACTTATTTCAGTTAGTTTCCAAGGCAACATTAAGTAATTTAAGTTTTTCATCTAATATATTTATTTTATCAACTTTATTCAGTTACCAAAAATTCTTGATAGTTTTAGTTTTAGTAAACAATAAAACACTTCTTTTAGTGAACAATAAAACATTTCTAGCTTTTACGTTTAATTTTTTATATCTAATATATTTCTTTTTTTTTTATTTTAGCTTTATTTCAATTACGAAAAATGTTTTTTAACAGTTATAGTTTTAGTGAACAATAAAACATTTCTAGTGCTTTATACATTTAAGTTTCATTTCTAATATTTATGTTTTTTAACATCTTTATTTCACTTACTGAAGATGATTTTAACACAATAAAACATTTCAATGCTTTATACGTTTAAGTTTAATTTCTAATATTTATGTTTATTAATAGCTTTATTTCACTTACTGAAGATGAATTTAAAAGTTATTGTTTTAGTGAACAATAAAACACTTTTTATTTAGTTTACTATCTTTATTTCAATTACCAACAATTATTTTAATAGTTATAGCTTTAGTGAACAATAAAACATTGTTTAGTACTACCAAGACATTTCAGGAGAAACATTTGAGACAAAGTTACAAACCACGCCATTAATTCTCATGAGCTTTGAAAGAGCAAACTTTGAGCAATCTGACAGCAGACATCTGAGCGCTATTTTGAGACTTATAGGGTTGTTTTTCTTTCCAGCAAGCACACTCTCAATCTAATGCTGATCTGTAGCACAACAGCGAGCGAGAGTGGGCGCCTGCTCGCTCTCTCTTTAAATATAATTTTACAGACACTTGTTTCTAAATTCAGAGCACGCTATCCATACTCACTCGTCCTTCTTTTTCCTCCTATTGTCTCCATCTAAATGGCCTTATTCCATCACAGAGCAGCTCTGTGTCTGAAACAAAGTTTGAGCTGCTCTCTCTGCTCTTGCTCAGAATACTAAACAGACAGACAGAGCGGCTTTGTGCTCGGGTTTCATGCAGTGACGGGTTGCACGGAGGTTAGTGGGTTACCCCATCATTTCCCCTCATTACCAGAGCATCTCTCTCTCCTGACGTAATGCCATTCGTATGACTGCAGGCTTGTCAATTGCAGAGAACGAATCCTCCCAATATAGGAGCCTGGCAAAGACTGAGTCATAATATGAGCTAAAATAACCAGGATGCAGAAGCTGTGTTTGTTTCTGCTGCAAAACGGGCTCAGGGACGAAACCTGCGCGGAACTCATGTTTCTTTTAAAACGGCACATTAAGGGAGGTATAAAACAGATGCTTTGGAGATTTCAGATGAGTGAGCTGCATATGAGAATATTGAATGATAGACACTGAAAAACTGAATGCAATTGAATAGGTTTGAGTATAATGTATGCAGATGTTTTTGCAATGTTTAGCATGCTAATAAAGCACATTAAAAGGAGAAAGAAAGAGTTGGGCATCAGTATTGGGGTCCGGCTCATAGATATTCCCCCCACAACCGGGACGTTTCCATAGCAACCCTGCAAAGGGTTGGTGAGTGTGATCCATCATAAAAAAAAATGGAGCAGAAAGACAGTCAGAAAGTCAGTAAAAAAAAAATATTTGGAAATTGCAAATATTTGGATGAAACTTCAACTCGCCTCAAAATCATCAGGACATTTTTTTTTTTAATTTTTAAAAAATAAAATTAAGTCAGCTTTTAGTACTTTTTAAATAAATAAATAAATATATAATATATAAAAAAAAAATTTGTAGGAATATATATATAGTATATTTTTTGCAGATTTGGAGAAATGTAGCATCACATCACTTGCTCACCAATGGATCGTCTGCAGTGAATGGGTGCCGTCAGAATGAGAGTCCAAAGAGCTGATAAAAACATCACAATAATCCACAAGTAATCCACACCACACCAGTTAACATCTTGAGAAGTGATAATCTGTGTTTGTAAAAAACAAATACATCATTAAGACGTTTTAACCTCAAACCGTTGTATCTATCTTAAATACTCGTCCATAATCCATAATTACTCTTCCTCCAGTGAAAAGGTCCATTCCCTGTTGTCCTCTCAAATTTAAAATCCACTCACATATTTGTTTAGAACTGTTTTTGCTTGTAAATGGTGCAGATTTCTCTCTTGGTTCAGACGAGACGAAAAAGAGAGAAAGATGGATAGAGGTATATGGTATATAATAATATGGTATATTATGGATAGAGGACTGGTATTAATAAACGTCTTGATGGATTTATTTTTTTACAAACACACAGCTTTTCACTTCTCAAGATGTTAATTGATAGACTGGAGTGGTGTGGATTACTTGTGGATTATTGTGATGTTTTTATCAGCTGTTTGGACTCTCATTCTGATGGCACCCATTCACTGCAGAGGATCCACTGGTGAGCAAGTGATGGAATGTTAAATTTCTCCAAATCTGATCTGATAAAGAAATAAACTCATCCACATCTTGAATGACATAAGGGCAAGTACATTTTCAGCAAATGTTCATTTATTTTTTGGGTGAACTACTCCATTAAAACAGGCTTATATTTTTATTTTAAAATTGGGACCTTGATATGTTTTCAAGAGAATCACCATAATGCATCCTCTCTCTCTCTCTCTCTCTCTCTCTCTCTCTCTCTCTCTCTCCTCTGTCACACATACAAACATTCCCATGTGCGCAGTGATTCATCCATTTAGCTGTTTCAGCAAGTGCACTCACATGCCAAAGCCAGTGTGCACTAACCACAGCACACATATTACACACACACACTGATGCAGCATTTCTTTACAGGCTATTCTCAAACAGATTGAGAAGTTCACTCTTACGTAAGCAAGTTACATGCAACTATTCAAACTAGCACTGATAGAGCACTTAAGCCATGGCAAGGCAAAACACAATTCTTTATTTTACCAAAATGCTTTCCGGAAACACTCAGCCATGGCTCATTTCAGCTGCTGACCTTGAGTCATCTGATAAATATGTGCAGCAATGAGAAACCTGAGGCCTTTTCCTTTCACACCCCAAAACTCACTACCCAGAGTCATTACAGACTACACAAACAGTCATTATAGACTCATCTGCTATTAAATCCAGCCTGAAACCAGTTCCCATTGGCAGTCCATTTTGTAGCTTGTGCATTACTGGATCTTTTTTATGCACTGATGCATCTTCTTGTTAGTCTTCTGTGTATTTTTCACTCTGTGCCTTGAGGAGGCACTCTTGTTATAATGTATTAATGTTAATTTTATTATTAAGAAACAGAAAAACAATGCATTATGCAACAGGGTTATTATAGTTAAATAATTAGTGAGACCTTCATTCATCTTCGGAACAAAAATTAAGATATTTTTGATGAAATCCGAGAGCTCTCTCACCCTCCATAAACAGCAACGCAACTGAACTGTTCCCAGACCCAGAAACGTAGCAAGGACATCTATAGTCCATGTGTCGTTCACATGAAGAGTACGCAAGCGCATGGTTCGCGATACTCTCTCCACAATGGCGGCACGCCACAGCAGATGGGATGAGAAGGAGAAGAATTGTTGAATAAAGTCGTTATTTTTGTTTTCTTTGCGCACAAAAAGTATTCTCGTAGCTTCGTAAAATTACGGTTGCACCCCTGATGTCACATGGAATATTTTACCGATGTCCTTACTACGTTTCTGGACCTGGGAACATTTCAGTTGCGTTGCTGTCTATGGAGGGTCAGAAAGCTCTTGGATTTCATCCAAAATATCTTCATTTGTGTTGCAAAGAAAAACAAAGGTCTTACGGGTTTGGAACGACATGAGGGTGAGTAATTAATGGCAGAATTTTCATTTTTGGGTGAACTATCCCTTTAAGCTTTGTCTACAGACTGTGTTTTCACATAAAATATAAAAAAATAAAAATGCATGCATAACCAAAGATTTTTAAATATGCAACTATTCTGAACTGTTTTAAAGTATAATCAATACTAAACATTACACGTGTTGACATACTATGCATTTAACCAGGAAATTTCCTCTATGGAACTTATCCAGATGAAATCTCATTCCTCCCTTCAGACATCAGGGCCGCTGTCCAAATGAAAGCTACAGGCCCGGCGTGCATCACTGAGCATGTCGGTACACATTTACTGTGTGCTTTAAAAACCCTCTGTGACATTTTACGTTGCTGAATTGGGACTCGTAACCTAATTTGACCTTTCGAGTACAAGAAGACAATACTCTAACAGCATTTTATCGTTGCTAAAGGAGTCTGTGATGAAGGATGGAAGGAACATGCTTTCTGTTTACTTCTGAGTCAAATTTATGTGCACAAAAGCTGTGAATAATGCCTGATTTTGCAGCTTTTGTTGATAAAGACAGTAGGAAATTATAGGAAGAAAGAAATGGGATTGAGACCTGATACAAGCTTGTTTTTATTTCTCTCTCCTAGAGCCCAGTGCATGTGCGTTAATCACTAATCTCCATCTGAATAGTGTTTTTTCAATATGCACAAGCATATGCACACAATATTCGTCTAATCTGTGGTGTGAAAAGAACAACAGAGGATTTTGGCTAAAAATTAAACATGCAGCAACCTCTTATTTTGGTGGTTTTGCACAACCAAGAAGTTAAGAAGAATGCAAACTCTTAAATTAAATATTAAATTACAGAAAAAGAGCTGCATGGTTGGCAGAGCCACTGAAAACTGGAGAGAATTAGATATTTTAACATTGTTAATTTATTCTATTTTATTATTTATTCAAAACAGAAGCCCTGGAGCATGACATCATATCCTTCTGTCTATATTGCAGGGTCTGAAATAATTTTGCATTCTTAAAATCTGTGTGCCCGGCCCTTGAGCCTGTGCACATCCAGACATTACACAGTTATTTGTTCCTCTGAACTGTTTGGCTATTCAATCATTTTATTTGGCAGCGACTGCAGTGTTTATAAAACACAGAGAACAAGCAGCTAATGTCCCAAGCGATCGTGTTCTAACTTTATTTCAGGTCATTTAAATGAGAAGCGGTTTCCTCTGATTCTTCTAAGGCTTCTGGGAAAACCCTGATGTTCCTTCATTAATTCTTACAAGCTGTACGCATCCAAACGGAGCACTACACTTGATATCGATATAGATATACACACACTCAAATTCTAACTCTTTTGCACTTATTTTTTATAAGGCCTTCAAAAATGTAATTTATAATGCAATCTATGAACAGTCTCTTTCTGAGACACACCTACACACACACACAGATGGTGATGTGATTTGAGAAGGCCGTAGATTCCATCTTAGAGAGTGAACGGTTGCTTCATTTCTCCCACCCATAAAGCTGAAACACTCTATTTGATTAGAGCTGTATCTGATGATGGCTTTACAGACATGAGGCTGGAAAAGTGTCTGATGCTTAAAGAGACACACATTATAAAGAAAGCCTGATACTTGAAGAATGTCTGATGATGGAAGAGCATGTGATGCTTAAAAAACATCTGATGACAGAAGAGCATCTAATGCTTGAAGAACACCTGATGATGAAAGAGCGTCTAATGCTCTGATAATGGCAGAGCATCTGATGAAGAAAGAGCATCAGATTCTTGAAAACATCAGATGATGGAAGATTGTCTAATGACAGATAAGCATCAGATGACGGAAGAACATCTGTTGCTTGAAAAGGGTCTTATGCTGGGAGATCGTCAGATGCTTGAAAAAATGTCTGATGATGGAAGAGCAACAGAATCTTGAAGAAATGTCTGATAACAGAAGAGTGTCTGATGACGGAAGAACAACTGATGCTTGACGAGCGTCTGATGCTGGAAGAGTGTCAGATGCCTGAAAAAACTTCTGATGTCAGAAAGGCATCTGATGCTTAAAGAACGTCTGATAACGGAAGAGTATCTGATCATGGAAGAGCACCAGATGCTTGAAAATGTCTGATGATGGAAAAGCATTAGATTCTTCAAGAAACGTGTGATAACAGATGAGCGTCTGATGATGGAAAAACACCTGATACTTGACGAGCGTGGATGCTAAAAAATGGTCTGATG
>NW_015554124.1:353430-381413 GCF_001515605.1 Sinocyclocheilus anshuiensis | reverse complement strand
AATATAACAAAGAGTGAAAAATTTAAGGGGGTCTGAATACTTTCCGTACCCACTGTAGATATACACACACTCAAATTCTAACTCTTTTGCACTTATTTTTTATAAGGTCTTCAAAAATGTAATTTATAATGCAATCTATGAACAGTCTCTTTCTGAGACACACCTACACACACACACAGATGGTGATGTGATTTGAGAAGGCCGTAGATTCCATCTTAGAGAGTGAACGGTTGCTTCATTTCTCCCACCCATAAAGCTGAAACACTCTATTTGATTAGAGCTGTATCTGATGATGGCTTTACAGACATGAGGCTGGAAAAGTGTCTGATGCTTAAAGAGACACACATTATAAAGAAAGCCTGATACTTGAAGAATGTCTGATGATGGAAGAGCATGTGATGCTTAAAAAACATCTGATGACAGAAGAGCATCTAATGCTTGAAGAACACCTGATGATGAAAGAGCGTCTAATGCTCTGATAATGGCAGAGCATCTGATGAAGAAAGAGCATCAGATTCTTGAAAACATCAGATGATGGAAGATTGTCTAATGACAGATAAGCATCAGATGACGGAAGAACATCTGTTGCTTGAAAAGGGTCTTATGCTGGGAGATCGTCAGATGCTTGAAAAAATGTCTGATGATGGAAGAGCAACAGAATCTTGAAGAAATGTCTGATAACAGAAGAGTGTCTGATGACGGAAGAACAACTGATGCTTGACGAGCGTCTGATGCTGGAAGAGTGTCAGATGCCTGAAAAAACTTCTGATGTCAGAAAGGCATCTGATGCTTAAAGAACGTCTGATAACGGAAGAGTATCTGATCATGGAAGAGCACCAGATGCTTGAAAATGTCTGATGATGGAAAAGCATTAGATTCTTCAAGAAACGTGTGATAACAGATGAGCGTCTGATGATGGAAAAACACCTGATACTTGACGAGCGTGGATGCTAAAAAATGGTCTGATGCTGGAAGAGCGTCAGATGCCTGAAGAAATGTCTGATGACAGAAGAACGTCTGATGATAGAAGAGATTCAGATTCTTGAAAAAACATCTGATGACACAAGAGCATCTAATTCTTGAACAATGTCTGATGATGGAAGAGCAACAGATTCTTGAAGAAAAGCCTGATAACAGAAGAACGTCTGATGATGGAAGAATAACTGATGCTTGAAGAGCGTCAGATACCTGAAAACATGTCTGATGATGACAGAAGAACATCTGATGCTTGAAAATGTCTGATGATGGAAGAGCATCAGATTCTTGAAGAAACATCTGATAACAAATAAGCATCCGATGACGGAAGAACGTCTGATGCTGGAAGAGCGTCAGATTCTTGAAGAAACATCTGATAACAGAAGAGCATCTGATGACGAACGAATGCCTGATGCTTGACGAGCATCTGATGCTTGAAAAGGGTCTGATGAAGGAAAAGTGTCAGATTCTTGAAGAAACCTCTGATAACAGATACATATCTGATGCTGAAAGAGCGTCAGATGCTTGAAAAAACATCTTATGACGGAAGACTGTCTAATGCTTGAAGAACGTCTGATGACGGAAGAGCCTTTAATGCTTGAAAAATGTCTGATGCTGGAAGAGTGCCAGATGCCTGAAAAAGTGTCTGATGTTAGAAGAGCGTCTGATGAGAGAAGGACATCTGATGCTTGAAGAACCTCTGATGGTAGAAGAGCATCTGATGGAAGAAGAGATTCTGTTGTTTGAAGGTCTGATTCTGAGAGAGTGTCTCATGACAGAAGAACATCTGATCATGCAATAGCGTCTGATAATGGAAGAGCATCTGAATGTAGAAGAGCATCTGACAGTTGAAGAAAAGAACATCTGATTCTGGAAGAGAATCTGATGAGAAAAGAACATCTGATAACAGAAGAGTGTCTGATGAAAGAAGAAAGTCTGAGGACAGAAGAACATCTGATGTTTAAAAAACGGTTGATGACAAAAGCATCTGATGACAGAGTGCAAGTGTTTCAGGCAACAATGTTTTGATGAATTCATATTGAGTTCCACTTTCGACATCAAGTAATTAAGCTGATTTTCTTAAACTGCAGGATCAAAGCAACATTATGTAGCAGTTTTTTTTTTTTTTTTTTTAGATTTGCATCATGCTCAAATTTCACGAATTTGCCTGCCCATTCAGCCCTGCCAGGTAATGGTAAAATGAACTTGGCTTGCTGTCCGTGAAGGAGGCTCGAAACCCGAGGCTCGGCTTGAGCTCCGAGTAAAACCCCCGCCCCTATGATGATACGGTGTGGATGAAAGAGAAGGGATTTAAAGGAGGAGAAGGGGTGGTGGAGGGATGCCGGAAGAATATTCGCTTTGACAGAACAATGACTGCTGCTTATATACGGTCGAAACGATGATTGGCAGGACTGGTTGATTAGGCTCCTCCCGAACCTGCGTTGCGAACTTCATATAATTTCAACAGCTGAGACCGGAAACATCACACGACGGCAGTGAGAAAAGCCAAAGGCTTCACATTAACATGCTGAGCTCTAATCACCAGGAAAATAGAATAACATTTGCATATGCTAAACATAGATCATTATTAGTAAAAGAGAGAGAGGACACTGTGAACGTACAGCAGAATGAAGTACAAGAACTTCAAACAGAAGAGCTGCCCTAGAATTCACAGTGACGATCTTCATGTGCCCTTCTATCACATCTACAAGTGTCAGGGTCCTGCTATATTTAGGATACTTAATTAATGCTCATTAACAGGATTAATGCAAAGGTTGAAGTCATTACACTGTACAATTCAACAGTAAATCTTCACAGCCACCCAACAGATGAGTAATTATTGTGTCATTGAACTGATTAAAGAGAACACAGGTCCTCGATTTCATCACATATTAATAGAGCTTTTAATATTTGATGCTTAATGTGAATGAATGGGATTCTGTATGAGGAAGCTGCCAGCAACATGAGAGAGAAAATGACATATACCTGTATATTAGGGAGTTAAAAAAAATAAATACGGAGAATATGGAATAAATAAGAAAAGGATGATTATTTTCAAATCTACACACATCAACGCTTAAAAATGAAGATTTTAGGGTTAGGTTAGTATTGGCCGAGATATAATATTTCCATCATTTGTGTAATTTTGAAATATGCAATACATAAAAAATTAAATATAAAATAATTACTAAAATTAAATATGAATAATACAAATCATATTGAATATAAATGTAAAGTTAAAAAGTATAAAACACAAAATTAATAAAATATAAACCAAGATCAACTACTGTAATTATTATATCAAACATTGCTTTACTACTTTCTGAAAGGAAAATATTCACAAATTATCCTATTTTAAGATTTCATTTTGAACTACTTAAAAAAACACACAGCATTTGTGCATTTTAATAAGCATTAATTAGATTTTAAGGAAAAATGCCCTTGTGACAACTAGCCCCGGTCTCCCCTACAGTACATAGTTCAGTATATCCTAGGATTTGTTCTTAACATAAACTATTATAGACCACCCACAACCCAACCATGAAATAAGATTCCTTGTGGCATTGTTTTGGATTTTCTTCTGGGGGCATTTTCAAGTTTCATCCTCACCATCACAGCAGATCCTGGAATGCACACACACACACACACACACACACACACACAATCATTTCTCTAGCTGTGAGCACACAGAGATCCGTGTGAATGCAATTTATCATTTTATATACAATAAAACCTGCATTGTGAAGTTCAGGACGGGAAGAAGGAATTAACAGATTTAGAGTTAATGTCACTGCTAGTCTAACAAACTCACAGGATTCATTCACAGGAAAAACTCAATTCTGCACTCAACACAATCTGATGCCAGACACACTGCGAGGCAGAGGTGAGAATTGAATTTTTCTGCATCATCTTGATTTACTGTGTTCAAAACGAGCTCCAGACCCGACATGTGGCCGTTTGTGCAGATGGCAGCGAGGTGTTCGACTTCACTCGCAGGCCCTCTGAACGACGCTTCATGAATTTTGCAAATGCTGATTTAGTAGTTTTATGCTCTACAGTGAACCTGCAATCATAAAAGCTGCTTAATAGACCTTGACAGTCTAACTGAGATGAGTAGATGTTGAGGAACAACTTCCCTTCTGCAGCTATCATCATTTTAACAGACTTTCTTATATTCAGAACATCAGAAATAGTGTAGTTTAGTTCAGAAAGTTAAAGTAACAATGACTTCCCAGCTGACAGAAATATGTTCTACTGTAAGCCATTTATAAAATGTTACTTCTGAATGTTCCTTAAACATTGAGAGAAAAAAAAAATGTAAATGCTTTAAAAATGTTTCTTTTGGTTATGTGAACATTAAGGGAACGTTCCATTTTATACTTTTGAAAAGATTATGGGAACGTTAGTTTTAAATGTTCTCTGAACATTCAAAACATCCAGTTTTTAAATATTTAAAAAAATGCAAACAAATGATCATTCCATTTCAGAATGCTGCAAATATTACAGGAATGTTACTTTTGATTGTTCTCTGAACAAGTAGTAACATTTAAAAAATGTTTAAAATGTTCATTTAAAATGTCCGACTAAAACGTTTCATAAATAAACATTTCATGAACAATATAGAAATAATGTTTTTGTGCTAGCATTATACAAAACACATTATTTTTCAAATACTGTACTTTATTGTAGGTCCTCTAGCTTGTTAGAACGAGCCGTTTTAGGTAGGCGTGGCTGACTCTTAACTTTTATAAAGAATATCTCTTTGGATTTGAGACTTTAGTCTTTGCAACTTTACAGATCTTCTTTAACAGCTTACAGCTTGTAACACTCCAAAGAGAAAGGAAAACTTGAAATCGCATCATATGACCCCTTTAAGTTATGAAGACATTAATGTTCCATGAACAATGTATAAATAACATTTTTGTGCTAACATTCTGCAAACATTATTAAAGACCAGAGAACTCTGAACAAACATTTCATTAATGTTACCCATTAACCTTGAACGTTCTGGCAACATGCCTTGTTAGCTGGGTTAGTGTCTCTTAATGTCTCAACACATTTAACTGGGAGAGTATATCTGAACACTGAAAAGCTTACACACTTGACCTTTATCCATGAAATGGTAAAGCAATATGTTGTATTATACTACAAAATGCATTAACATGATTATTTTAATATGACCACAACATGTCCATTGAAATGCACTTTACTTCAAAATGATTTCTGTCAGACTGATTGGTTTAATTTGTAATGCTTCGAATGTCATTACCACCTACATCTGCAGCCAAGCACAGTCAAGCTGGCCAAAGCTCACAAATGTGCAATACCACCCACCGGCTTCACTCTGAACCTCAGATCAAACACACACACACACACGCACACACACACGCACACGCACACACAGGAAAAAAGACAGACCTGAAAAATCTCAGGTTTTCTAAGAATAAAGGTCGCACAAACTGCCTCATTTAAACCTGAAAAGGAACAAACAGTTCTAAGCTACCAGTATCTTCAGGAGCTAATGGCGTTTCATTATCATCTGAGACCAAATATTTCAGTTTTTTTCCCTGAAACGCCACCAGAAATCATTGGCATCACAAAGTCACATTATATGTACTATAAAAAGTCTGGATTATTGCATAATGTACAGTAGTATACTGTATACTGTATACATTTGGAAGACATTGTATTAACGTTGCTGAAAGTAAGAACATTACTAGAATATTAGCCAAAGTTCTGAGAACGTTCCTTGTCAGCTTGGATACTATTTGTAAAAATAGTATTTGACAGTATGCATGATAAACATTTCAAACAGTAGCATGCATATGCAATTTTAATCATTGCATGACTTTATGTGCAAGTTTATTTCAGTTTAGTAGTCGATTAGTTGGAAAATAATAGGGTTATTTATTTTTAATGTAATCCAATTATGTTTAACCATGTTGTACCTTGTACCTTTTGACAGTCCAATTAAGTCATGAATGAGACTGAAAATTGCAGTTGATTGGAAAGAAAGGTCAAGTTCAATACACTGCATTGTGGGATACAGTAGTTCATGCCTTGTGCTCTGCATATATTGAGGTATCAGAAAAGGTGCATAATGCATAATATGCACGGTATAGTAGGAGTATTATGCTATTCTAAATATAGCCAAAGTGCTGTTTGACCAGAAAAACAAAGAAAAAAGACTGCACATCAACCAAGAAGTATTATGTGTCAGTCGAAATCACATCTGACTTTAATGAACTGATTCGAATTAGGAAATTACAGATGGTGCTTTACAACTGGCTCGAGTCGAGCTTTGGCAAGACAAACACAAACCCCTTCAAGCCGTGAGGCCAATGATGAGAAACAGAATCAAATTACAACGCTGCCATGGATCAGGCCTGTAACGTTTGGCTGGCTGACTCATTTACATCACGCATCAATTTCACAATAATGCACAATGACAAAAACAGCCATGTTGGTCAACAGGGCGCAACAGATCATAAAATGCCATAATCAGATGAAATTATGCTGGAGAAGCATGCGTGAAAAGCTGTAACCAGGGGCTCTCAGGATATCAGTGCTGAAGCTATCAGGGGTTCATTAATGAATCTGTGGAAGGGATATTGTGATAAATGCAACATAATTTATAAATGCACATTTATGACAAGATTAGAATTCTTATCTGAAATTAACCAATAGAGCGTAAAAGTGGGTGCCTCAGCTCCCATAAGAGCTTCCCTTTCATTTTCTCCATAGGTTTTTCAACAGAATGTGCCATTAAAAAGTCAAAGAATAAAACCAGCCACAAAAATTGGATTTGAAAATAGCACTGTAGTGAAAAAATACAAAGTTTTTTCTTGAGACATCTAATACAGATTGACATCTAATACTACAATTTGAACATATTTACTAATATAAAATACCACGTAGTTGACGTTTATTGCAAAATATGTACATATATATCAGTTGTTCGAGAGTGTAAGGAGACTGACTTGATTCACAATGCATCATGGGAGTCACTGCTGAGTAGATGTTGCATTAGGATTGTGGGTAATGTAGTAAGTTGCATGCTAATCTTATTGATTTGTGACTTGAGCAGCATATTTCATCAAATCACAGTCCCAGAGATCATGGTAAATCAGTTCTGAAGGGTTCATGCATCACTGCGAGAATCTATTTCTCTGTGGAGCAAATTATTGAGATTTTTACTTCTGGAATCCGACTGTTTTGCTCTGTGCCTGAAGGAGTCCCAAAACAAGACAAATCAGAGTGGATTCCTAGAGAGAGAATGGTTGGATATTCAGTCTGTTTGTAACAGTAGTCTCATTTTAGTGTGAAGCCTGTAATGAAGGTGAAGCGAGGTGAAGTTTCTCCAGCTGTATGTAGAAGCTCAGCAGCGTCAGTGAGCGGCAGTCAAGCACAGATGCATCTGTCACAGTCAGAGCCAGTACGGCTCTTCTCTTCCTCTCCAGGTCTCTCTGCTCTCGTTTGTTCTCTCACGTCTTTCCCTCTTTTCTCGTTCTGTTCATTTCCTTTCCCCCCACCCACTCCTTCTCCGTCTCATCCATCCGCCCACTCATTCATTCTCTTCCCCTCAGCACATCTCGCCCTCCCTCTCAGCTCTTTCTCGTCTCTTTCTTTCCCCCCGTTTCTGTTTGGCATTCGACATGAATGCATGTTCTGTGTGTATATACATAGGGAGGAGAGGAGAGATTAGATTATATGAGATAAGAGGAGATGAGGTAAAACAACAAGAGAGGAGAAAGGATGAGAGGAGACAAAACAAAACAAGATGAGATGAGAGGAGAACAGATTAAATGAGACAAGAAAAGATGAGAGCAGGAAAAATGAGACAAGATGAGATGAAATGAGAAGAAGAGCTGAGAAAAGATTAAATGAGACAAGAGGAATTGCAAGTACAGGAGATGAAATGAAGAGATGAGATGAGCTGAAATAAGAAAAGAAGAGATGAGAGGAGACAAGAGGAGATGACATGAGACAAGAGATGATAAATTGAAATAAGAGGAGAGAATATGAAATGAAAGGAGAGGAGAGAGGAGAAGATTAAATGAGACAATTTGAGATGAGAGGAGAGAAGAGATTAAACAAGACAGATGAGAGGAGATGAGATAGGATGATATGAAATATTAGAGGAGATGAAACAAGACAAGAAAGGAGGAGATGAAGATGATACGAAATGAGAGGAGAGGAAGCGAGAGGAGAAGAATGAGATTAAATGAGAAGAGATGGTCTGAGACAGGAGGAGAGAAGACGAGAAGAGAGTAAGAGAGAGGGTGACACACTATGAGACAATATGAAAGACATGAACAAAACAAAACAAGAAGAGAGTGGATGGATGGATGGAGAGGATAAGAGATGAAGAAATGAAATGAAATATTAGATATATTAGATAGAATTAGAATAGATTAAATAAGAAAAAATGGGCTGAGATGAGACAAGATGAGATGAGAGGAGACGAGAGCTCCTTCAAAGTCAAATAAACAGGTAAGTGCCTGTGACTGATTTTCCTCCAGCTGTCTCTCTTTTGTTAGCAGCTGTTAGTAGTCTGTTAGCTGCGTGAAAGAGTCTGTTAGTGGACAAACACAAACTGACACAAATACACCAGCAGCCTTAAAGGGTGTCCATTCATCAATGTTCGGATGGGCAGCCCAGAGATGCTGTTAATGAGGCGGCCCTGTAATCTCCCAGCATGCCATGCAGCGGTACAAGCCCTTTGCTTCACTGCAGACTGCAGGCTGCTACAGAGGTGACACAAAAATCTTCAAATAATGAGCTCGACACCATCTAGAAATAACATCAGACTGGACTGTGTGTGGAGATCAGGCTGAACTACTGTTAACTAACTAACAGTTGTATGTCAAAGTCAATTCAATGATAAACTCAATACAACGCAATCAACAGTATATGCACACCAGACGGTCCATGGAAAACACATTCTCACTCCCAACTCGTCACATATTGACGCTTGTTCAGGACCACTTGGCGTCGTTTTTTGACGCTCAAGGTACGCTAAGGTAACGCACAGGTTACCCTTTTAGCGTCTCTTTTTGACGTGCAGGGTCCTCCACTGATTTCAGTTGTTTGTAGGGCTGCACGATTACGACAAAAATCATAATTGTCGATTATTCCCTTGAAATTGTAATTGCGATTATTAATTACGATTATCACAATTTACATTGAATGATGTTTATACCATTGTTTGATGCAACTGCATGCCGTATTTTTATATGAAAATAAGCAAGCTGAAAACACTCTAACTGAAAAACGTTTATTGCTTTTCTATAGTATTAAGCCTCAAATGTCAACTATACATCGGATTGGTTTCTTCTTTAAAGTATAAAAAAGTAAAAATATGAATGGTATTATAATGTTATACTAAAACTAAAATTAAAATAATGGGAAAAACCCTTAAGATAGCATGTAGAAAGAAAAAAGCACATCTTAAGCACGCAGAATAACATAAGTGGACTTTGAACGATTACGTAATTGTGGCATCCATGTAATCGCGCTTAGAAATTCGATTAATTGTGCAGCCCTAGTTGTTCGCCTTAATTTAATGGTTTGCATGCATTTGTAAAAATATAAATAATTTTACATAAATTTATACTTTCATTAGAGTACCTAACCCCACCCCTACCCTAAAGCTACCCACTTCTGAACAATATAAAACACGTAACAGGCAAATAAATGTACAGTCACAGGTATTTATTGCAAAAACTGACCATAAAAAGCAGTATAAAACTATAACAAACAAGTCGTGTTGCATTCCAAGTCTTCTGAAGCCGTACGATATCTTTATGCGACGAAGAGAGTAAAACAAGGTTTTAATCGCTGAAAATGATCCCGCTCCGATAATGCACTGACATCTCATTCAAAAAGATACTCTCGTAGCATGACGCAATGGTCACGAGACACACAAGAGTCAATAGCATTTCACAACCAAGGCTGACGCAAGGCTTCTTCTGGCGGCATTTTTTTTATTTTGCGCAGACTGCAGTACACAGGATCTTGAGCTTGAAATGGTGATCACGTCTATATTACTCTCATACATCAATCATTTTGCCTCAGAAGACTTGGAATATTAATATTTTTTGAATAAATTATGACTGTAGTTGTATGTGCCTGTTATATCTAACCCTAAAACAACAAACTACCAAATTTTGCTACAAGTTTGATTGCAACATATAATCATTGCTGTTAATAGTGTTCATCGTCTGTTTGATTACGTCATTAACTGAATTATACCGTACATTTCTGCCATATGTACATAAATTTGACATAGTCACCACTGACAAGCTACTACTAAATATATTGTAGAAACTTAATTTTCTGTAAAGCTGCTTTGCAACGATTTGTATTGTGAAAAGCGCTATACAAATAAGCTTGAATTGAATTGAATCTTGTGTTTTATTGACAAATGGTAGGTTTAGGGGCAGGGGTTGTGTTATGTGCTCGCAAATGTGTAAATAGTGTAATGTAAATAAAACTGTTGTGTCTGTTTACATCGAAAAATCACACCCCAACATATATGCAATAATGGCAATATTATTTCCCTAATATAGAATTTAATCATGATGATAAAATTCCCAATGCCTTTCTCGTCGGTATATTGACGCCAAGGGTTTCTTATTTAAAGCAATGGAGGACAAATGATGCTAAAGAGTCCTGACCAAGCGTCAATATGTGACAAGTTGGGAGTGAGAATGTGTTGGGAGCACATGCATTTCCTCTCCACACTCTCTTTTCCCCTTATTCTGCAAATATATTTGGGTTATTTCACATGTGCATAAGAACAAACAAGTTTGGTTGTAATTAAAGTTGTGCTCAGACTGCCTGCAGGAAGGAAAAATCACAAATGAGATCTTGTTTTTTTCACCTAGACAGAAATTCAATTAAATGGAGATGAAATAGAGACTGTTGCTGCAGTCTCCTACTTTCTCCTGAAGTCCACAGTAATCTCAAAAGTGTTGCTGCTATAGTTTCAAACTGTGCTCCCAAAGTCTGCAATCTAAAGTTTAAGATCTCAATATTATCTCTAACATTTCTCATCAAATTCTCCCAATATCAAATGATTTGAGCTGTAATCCACATTCATTTTAGCTCTCTACTCTCACTATATGACAACTATTGTCCCATTTACAGAATGTCTATTATTATTTCACACACACAAAAATTTACAAAATGAGAATTTGAGACAAAAAAACTGTTCATCCTTAAAATTCTCCCATGGTTTACTCAACGTCATGTTGTTCCAAACCCATATGAAATTTTAACTTCCACAAAACACAAAAATAGTTGTAGACAATTTCCCATTATTCTCTTACATGCAGTTCCAATAAGCAGGATTGTAGGATGCAAAAACCCCATAAAAGCATAATTAAAGTGGTCTACACTCCTGGCACGTTCATGAGAGTTCATGAAAGAAGTAGCAATTTTTGAATGAATCCAATTTTTTTAAATGATTCAGTTTTAAATGATTCAGAATCAAATCTTTTAAATGATTCAGTAGATCCAGTTCACAAAACTGGATGTGTTTCTCAAAAGCATTGTGAGATAAGTTGATCATAGAGACTATTGGTGGCAAAAAATCTCCAATCTACTTCGGCTTACGATGCCTTTGGGAAACGCAGCCCTGTCAGAATGATTCTTTCATGAATCACGACATAACTCAATGAGCCAGTGATTAGCCATTATCAAGAATAATGACTTACTTTTCGGTATTTGAATCTATCATATGACTTCAGAAGATATGAATATACAGTAGCACATCATATAGATTACTTTTATGATACTTTAATTGTGATTTTGTGTTCTTTTTTAAGCTTGAAAGCTCCTGAATTATTGTAATTGCATGGACAAGAGCAACCAGAGAAAAATCTTCAAAATTGGTCTTTTTATGTTCTGTTGAAGAAAAAGTCATTTTTAATAAAATGAGGGTGAGTAAATGACAGACATTTTAATTTTTTATTGGATGAACTACCCTGAACATTCCATTAAGACTCCTAAGATATGAAAGATCAAGCTCTAAGCAATAAAAAAAAAATCCTCTGGGCAGGTTAGACACCTTTAAAATTGCTTAAAGAAACATCATTACTTTCTATACATAACATCATTAACTACAGAAAGGAGAGGGAGAGATGTACGAATCACAGCTGGAACAAGTGCTTGGGCTACTCGCTGTCGAGTTCTTTTGCAAGCAGAGAGATAAAGACGCATGTGTGAGACAGAGAGGAGAGGAAGTTAATCCACTGCAGCGCTGGATCAGTCACAGCTCCAGCTATCTCTGCCACCGTAAATTGGCCAATTCGATTTCTGAGTGTTAATTCTGAGCCGATATTTCTACATTTATGCCTGTTTTGATTCAGGAGCCTCGTTTGAAGCCCAATCAGTCCCAGTATGTGATCGGTGAGCGAAAGCCTCGATGAGGAAGAGCGAGTCCTGACAGCTTCCATTAACACACAAATAAAGCACAGTTAGGCCTCTTAGCCGGGGATCAGGAGAGATCGATATATCCCTCTCTGCTCAGGTAATGACTATTGACGTATCGAGCTCCGCATCTCCAGCAAACAGAACTTCAACCCTCGAGTCCAGAGCAGACGGAGCGGCGACATTCAGAGAAAAGAGCAACAGGAAGCCCCTACGGTCTTGATTGTTTGAGTATTTAGATAACACCGCCCTGCATCGTATTAGCTGTTAGTTGCTGTTTCCAATAATAGTGGCTGTTTTGCTTGTGCATGTCACACTTTCTCACAAAATATGTGCATTTTGTAGTATTTTTTGCTTTCGATGACCGTTTTTAGGTCTTGTATTATACCTTAATCAGCAGAAAAACCACCACAAAGACTTGATTCTTGTTTTACTCTGAGCCAGATTACAACTATTTGTGCAATTCTTGGCCCATTTTCACATATGAATGATTCTAAAGACAATTTTATGCTTAATCCTGATTGGAAGGTTGGAATTGTAGCCAGATGTTTTCTGCTTCATCTGTGGGTGTTTTATTACATTCAAAAAAAGCTTATTTGTGACCCTGGACCACAAAACAAAAAAAAAGTCTTAAGTCGCTGGGGTATATTTGTAGCAATAGCCAAAAAAACACTGTATGGGTCAAAATTATCGATTTTTCTTTTATGCCAAAAATCATTAGGATATTAAGTAAAGATCATGTTCCATGACGATATTTTGTACATTTCTTACCATAAATGTATCAAAACTTAATTTTTAATTAGTAATATGCATCGCTAAGAACTTAATTTGGACAACTTTAAAGGCAATTTTCTCAGTATTTTGATTTTTTTTTGCACCCTCAGATTCCAGATTTTCTAATAGCTTTATCTCGACCAAATATTGTCCTATCCTAACAAACCATACATCAATGGATTAGTTTAGCAATTAGCTTTCAGATGATGTATAAATCTCAATTTAAAAAAACTGACCCTTATGACTGGTTTTGTGGTCCAGGGTCAAATTTATTTAAAAACTTATCCAATGTTTATGCTTATTTAACTTTTTTTTTTTTTTACATTAAATACAGAATTTGAAACATTGTCTCATTCCTTTACAGATTACAAGTTAAATGCTACATTTAAATGCTTCTTTTTGTCATTAATCCCAAAACACAATTTTGACATTTGACTGCTTTTGTTTTGGTGCATTAAATAAGTGTGTTAAACTGATACATATACATACGTATATACATATACGTATCAATTTTTTATTTATGTTTTTCAACTCCGCATCATCAAATTAATAATAGGCCTTTTTTGCAAATCAGCAGATTTTTTTTGTAGATGCAGGGATATGTAATTCATTTTTATTCCACCAAAATATTTCCCTGTTAAGTTATGCAGAACTACAATATTCTCTTCTTCTCTAAAGCAGTTTCTTTCACTCTGACCCCAGTTTTAAGACACGCCATGATGAGTATTCAGACTTAAAAACAAGTCACAAGCAATATTTCACATCTTCAAAGAACTCAAGTCGGGCCAGAGTTACATCTACTGTCACAAAACACTGATTCAAAGGCAAGTACATTTCCAAAGTAAGTTAAAACTACAGCACATAACATCTTATTACAATTCACGTTATTTAGAGGAAATCAGTATGCAGTAAAAACTGGTTAAAAAAAGGATGATTGTGCTCCTTGTACTAGGGTAATGTCGAAGTTGAACTCCTCTTCTATTAATTTAACAGACTTTTAATAATTTGCCCTAGACCTTGATAATACTAAATTAGTGAGCTAGCATTCAGAGTAAATGCATTTGCCTTGTTTCAGTTGCCTATACAGTAAATCTTTAATTTGAAACTACTCACATTACACTGTGCCGTAAAGCAGCTTTCCACTGAATTTGTGTGAATCATAATTAATCCAGTGAATAAGGGATCCATTACTCCCAGCTGCTAAATAATTCATGTCCTGCGCTCTGATCTTAGCTTTTGTAGTTTGTAGTGCATAAAACTACATGTTTTTACACTGCTAAAGAGAGCTGTTCCTTTAGAATAATTAATAATTATAAAATTAAAAACATACATTATAAATTGAAAAATTGCCATATAAGCCATCCTTCCACAGATTTTTTTTTTTTAAATAAAGAGTGTCATTTCTGTGCCACTACAATTATTTATTCAAATAAAATAAAATAAAATATGAAATAAATTAACACATTGATCATATAAATAAAAATTAATGTATTTTATTTCATTTAAATTATTTTAATATTTGCTATATTTATCATATTTTATTTTATTTTATTATAAAATAAAATAAAATAAAAGAATCAGGCTCTGTAGAAATGTTTACTATAATATGATTAAATATTTTCTATTAGCATATTGCATGCAAAAGCATTTATTCAGAATAAACACAGATCATTTTAATGATCTTCAAAGCAAAGAGATGCTTCATAGCTTAGATAACGTTATCACTGCTCTTTAAACTGGGAAAGGAGTAAATATTTTAACATCGAAAAATTACACACTCCATCTAAGTGGCTAACCAACTCCAACTTAAGCACTTCAACAGTCCCTCAGCAACCTCGCATTAACTTCTACAGCCTCGATCCATCATTAGATTTACTCAAGAATTATCATTCTGTTCAGGTATTGAATGAAGTAAGCCGTATCATTGAAGCGCTGCACTAAACGTAATCAGTATTGATTTCTCAGAGAGCCATCACTGGCCACATCAGCAGATTCCTGCAGCAAGACATGCAGAACATCACATGCAAAATGACAAATGCTGATGTACTAAGTGTGCGGTAATAACAGCTGAGAGACTAAAAGCACTAAACACGCCTCTAAATTCATCATAACACACTGCATGCCTCATGTAGAAGCGTATGTTAGAGTATGTGCACAGCTGTCTGACCTCCAAAACTGAAAGGCTCGTACTGTATTTACAGTTTAACCTCTGCCTGATCTGCAAACTGGTTTTACTGCAAACACTATTACTAGCACTTCAACCCTTAAACATAAGCACTTAAACTTAGTAATGTTCTAAAACAGAACGCCATAGAAACCACACAGCAATATCTACTTCTTTATAAAGAAGACATAAAAATAAATAAAAACAATAACATAAATAATGAAAAAATGAAACAAAAATAAATAAATAAAATACATGTAAAAAATTGATGTCTAGAAATCTGTTTGAAAAGGGTTGTGAACAACAGATGGGAAAAAACAATGCTAAATGCAAATAATAAAATGCAAATAACCATAGAATTTTGTCAAAAACACCATATGTTTTGTTAATGACCTATTTGTTTGATGTTACTTCAGCCCAAATTCATCCATCAATTAAGCCCAACATAATAGTCAGAAAACATTTTTTTTTTTTTAAAGTAACAGAACTTTTGGACAATACTTCTTTTTTTTTTTTTTTAAGTTGATCCATTAGGCTTTTATGGCCCATATAGTATGATATAGTGAGAATATGGAGAGGAAAAAAAAACAGCTCAGTTTTATTCAAATTGCCTCAGTTCAGCAAGTGTTCATCTTGAAATATTACTAGCAATATCAAAGTTATTCTTATGTTTTCTTTATAAAAATCAGTAAAGATGTCACAGTAAAAAGACACGTGAACCACGAGCTTAAGGTGGACATTTGTACTTGATAAAAAAGTGTGTGTGCAACAGGCTTTTCATTAAAATGTTGATAATGTAATAATAATTTAGAGCCCTTAGAAATTAGTGTATCAAATAGGCAAATCAAATAGTATCAAATAACAAAGCTCATGTGACTTTTAAGGCCCTCATCTTAAAAAAAATAAAACATAAAATCAACAAAGCTACACAAGGTTAAAGAATTGGCACTTCCGACATTAAAAACTTAATGAGGATAAATATTGATTGTGTGTGTGTATTGTGGAGTGAATTATAGGCTGCCAGGTGTATGAAATAATCACAAGTCAAGTATATTGTTGGTGTAAGCATAAGCAGGTCCTGGCAACAAACACAAACTGTAATGTTCATTTTTGGCGTGATGAACAGTTGAGTCTCCACTCGATGTTCGTTTGTAAAATGTGTGTCCTGAAGCGAAACCAGATGAGAGCCACTTTAACAGTCATTGAGGTTTTACGGTGTGAAAGTTGCGAAACAATTGGACAGAAGTGATTTTTTTTCGAGTGTGGGAGGATGGGGCTGAAATTATGGACACCCCTTCGATGTGCCGCACAGAAGCCGCGAATTTAGTAATCCATAACTGTGCCAAGAGCCTTTATTGCATAATACATTCAGATGAGAACCTTTGGCTTTAGAGATTTCAATTTTCCTTCTGTACCCACTTCAAACAGACATCATTTCCTTTCTATATCTGCCCTGGTGAGAAACGTGAGATTGTTTCTGTTGTCCCACTTTAAGAACGGAGTGCTTTCACATGTTAGATCTGTCTAAACAGGACTCTGAAATCTCCCCGGTAACAACTCTCTCTCTCTCCTTCCATCTTTTCTCCGCTGGGATGAATAAATAAAGGACCACAGGAAAGCTTTGTTTTAAACCTAGAGAGCTGACTACTGTCTACATGAGCTGTTGCTTTAGAAGTAAACATACTAAACCAGCTTGAACCTAAATTGGAGATTTTAAAAGCCCTGTAGCAAATGGCACCCTCATACATTATTAATAAAATCAAATTAAATAACAAAAAAAAATTAAAATATGCATAGCACAGACAAATACTTGGTGAAATAACCTATTTAATGAAAAGTAATATATATATATATAATATATATTATATTATTTTAGAATATAATAGTATTTATTAATATTTTGAATTAGCTAATTAAGTTCTCATTTTAATTTTAGTTTAAGTTGTAGTAAATTTGGTCTGTGCTTGTCAATTTTATTCGTTTCTGTTTTGCATTTTTATTTATTTTTTGTTTTAGTGTAGTTTAGTTTTTGTAATTTCAGTTATTTAAATTAAAACTTGGCAACTAACTGAAAATAAGCTAATTTAATATTTAAATACTATTATATTATGTAATAATATTTTGAAATAACTTTTATATTTTCAGCTTTTTGTTTTAATTATTGTTTAAGTTTGATATAATTTTGTCATGTTTTGTTATTTGTATTATTTTCAGTTTTTTATCGCCATTAATTTTATTTCGACAGTTCGATTTGAGGAGTTTTAGTACTTCAACTTGAAATCATTTTATTTCAGTTAGTTGCAAAGGTTCTTTTAAGTTAAAGTTCTTAATTTAATATTTATAGTTTATTTCATATATTTATTTCAGCTTTATTTCAAATCACGAAAATAATTAGTAATACAGGTAAATGTTATTTATTAAAAATAAAATAAATAAAAAAATAAAATAAAATAAAATAAAATAAAATAAAATAAAATATGGATGATGGTTAGTGCTGGTTGTCTCGTTGCAGTGCATTCTGGGATTGTCTTCACTGAAAATAATACACTCAGAATTGGTCCAAAATTAGGCATCTTCAGTTTTCTATGCACCTTTTGAAACAGCCGTCGCATTTGTGGCATATATATTAGCCTATAATGTCATCTAGGTAGGCAGCTCACTAGGGTTTTGGAATAGAGATGGAGTGCTGATGGAGTGCTTAGCGTCGCCTGCTTCTCCTGTCTGAAAACCTCAAATACTGCTTCCACCTCTGAAACGACAGTCAGGGAACTACCTTAATGAAAAATAAATCTTCTGTCGCCCATCCTAATAATCATTACAGTGATGTGGCAAACGTCAGCTGTCCCTTCATTACACAGATGTGTCATGAGGCAGAGCACAGAATTACTGTTTGCCAGATGACATGTTTTAATTGGTCGAACCCCCGAGGAGAGCGAAATGATTGGCTCGTACCGTCTTACTCAGAGCACAGCTTCACGTCTTTACAGGAACATCAATTTCACACCACATCTCTCACATACAGATTCACACGCTGTATTTTCTTCACAGGAACAGGGACGTTTTGCATGGTGTAAGTAATGAACTAATTAACTAATCAACATTTTATTTATCAGAGTTGTGACATTGCTCTGTTTCTTCTGAAAAAGTTCTAATGCACAAAAACTGTGCTTTATACTGTGTAGAAACAGACTGCAAAATCATATTCATAGGAAAAGTGACGACTTAAAATGTCACGTAAAATATCACCCAATATATCAATGTGAGAACAATAATAGAAGTCACAAATACATAGATGCAGGGCAAACTATTATATGTGTTATATGTATACGTTTACTGAGACATAACTGTGGTGTAATTTGTCAGAAGGGATTTTTATCCAAAACTACTTTTCTTCATCCGTCATGCATTCTTTATTTTTTTATTTTATTTTATTTTATTTTATTTTATTTTATTATTTTAAATTAAATGTAATTATAATTGTAAAAAAAAGACGTAAATTATTTTAATAATTTAAAAGGGTTACGGTTTAGTGTATAGTTATAATTAGCTAATCAGCATATTAGAATGATTTCTGAAGGATCATGTGACACAGAAGACTGCAATAATGATGCTGAAAATTCAGCTTTGATCACATAAATAAATTATATTTTAAAAGCTATTCAAACAGAATACACTTATTTTAAATTGAAATAATATTTCACAATATTTCTGTTTTTACTGTATTTTTGACTAATTAAATGCAACCTTAGTGAGCAAAAGAGACTTAAAATACACACACACACACACACACAAAACCATGCAATTGAATAATGGGTAATTGAAGTGTCAAGCAAGCAGTTCGAAACATGAATGTGCCATGTGAAATGCTAAAATATTGATATAATGTTCTGTTGTAACCAGAATGAGAATTATGACAGTCTGACCACCTTAATTAAGGTTTAAAAAAAGTCATTTTTTTCATTCTCACAATGATCACAGAATCTCTCTTCACAACCCTGACCCACAGCTGCTGTGCTGTAATGATAAGCCAACATATTTCTTTTGTTCGTAATAATGTTCTAAGATCATAAAATAATATTCTATTTCACTTCTCGTACAAAAGCCTCAAATATCATTATACATCATTCATTCTCTCTGCCTGGCAAGAGTGCTAATAAAGCAGGTCAGTCAGTGCTGCAGAATTCGCTCATAATGCCTCTCAACCAAATGGCTCCTTACAGGGCTTCTTAAAATCTGGAGTCGTGACTGTAGTATTCAGATTTACTCCCCGGAGCTTGTGGGGTTTCACAGCCCAGCCGCAGTACAAGCGAAACACCTCGAGAACTAAAGCCTGCCGCAACATCCAGAGCTCTAAATGACTCGCATGAGGACAGACGACACCGCCAGCAAGATCATCATACTGTAAACATGTGTGACTGAGATGTTTGAGATGATAAACAGGAAATGAGGTCAAAGGGAGAGTTTTATCATTTAATACTCTTGCATACTCCAAGGGGGTTATATTATGGGTTCATGAGAACAGATTTGGAGAAATGTAGCATTGCATCACTTGCTCAGCAATGGATCCTCTGCAGTGAATGGGTGCTGTCAGAATGAGAGTCCAAACAGCTGATAAAAACATCACAATAATCCACAAGTAATCCACACCACTCCAGTCTATCAATTAGTCTCCCCAGGGCTCTTGGGTTCCGCCTCACTGATTGATAACCAATCACAGCGTCTGTTCGGCCTCAGAGCGATGGCGTCCAGAGGCCAGACTATATATCAACTCTCTCTCACAGAGAGAAGGCAAAAAAGAGAGTGTCTAAATTATTCACACAGTCAACTCTAATATCTCTGCATGTAGATCTACAGTGTGGAAGACTAACACAACTGGGTATTATTGAGCGACATTAGGCTAAAAATGTAAATGGCTGGGACATATTTAGCAGCATCAAATCTCACTCAGGCAAATGAATCCATTAGTGAATAACGGACATTATGACTCTCACAGGGGGGCCAAAACTAGATTCATGAGCCATTCAATATATGCAAGTTAGCAACTATGAAACTGCATATCAAGGACCTTTTGCTGTATGTAGATATTGGCTGTCACTGTCATCATCATTTCAAAAATGTATGCAATTAATCAATTACCTCTGACACATATATTATACTGTATATTCTTGATTGCTGTGAACTGTAAACAAATTGAATAAGTTCAACAATATTTACATATTTAAAATATATACTGTAAGTAAAGTATGAACATCATTAAATTAATTGCATACTTTTTATCATTATATAAATAATGATTAAAAATTGTATTTAAATATAAATCAATACAAATGATCAATATACATACATACATATATATATAGTACATTATAACAGAGCATAGTTTTAATAATAATTTTAAAAAATTAAAATTAGCTTTTTAAGCTTTCAATTAGTCTACAGTAGTAAAAATGTGTTGTATGGGATGATAATTAGTTACACATAATATATTAGTCAGTTGGTTAGGAAGTCCCCAAAACTATGCTCTATGCCCTGAGATCCCCAGTAAATCATGAAAGCACTGGTTCAAATGATGAGGACACTGGAAGAGAAGCCGACAGGTAACAGTGACTCTTTATTTCACGTCATTGTATTATTTGCATGTATCTTTGATTCTGATAGAACTACAACAAAAGGGGTTCAGGTATGTCACATGCTTTGTAATGTGTCTCTGCGGGGACATCAGAGGAGCCCATGAGCCATAAACACACTGAACCTGATCCAGCTTTATGTGTTATCCTGTACAAAACCATATGATTGATGGCAAAATAAACTCAGAATAACCTAAATCAATAAATACATAGACATTCACATATGCCTTAGTTATATTGCAAACCGAATGGATGCTTGTGGAAAAATAAAAGACACTGCACGCCATCTTGACTGAGAATGTGACAAATAAACTTGCGACAAAACAACATGAAATAAAAATACACCCCATTTCTTAATAAATGTCTCTGGTTTTATTGTGCTCAATTCATCAGTTCTGGTTATTCGAAATAAAATAAACGTCTTCATAATCTTTCATCAGTACGTTTCCACATCTAAAACCACTTAGCTGATGTAAACAAGGCCACATTGGGGAATAAAACAATATTAACCAATAATTTTAAACGAATAATTCACCTAAAAATGAATATTTGCTGAAAATGTACTCAGCCTCAGACCATCCAGGATGTAGATGAGTTTGTTTCTTCATCAGATTTGGAGAAATGCAACATTGCATCACCAATGGATCCTCTGCAGTGAATGGGTGCCGTCAGAATGAGAGTCCAAACAGCTGATAAAAACATCACAATAATCCACACCACTCCAGTCCCATCAGTTAACATCTGGAGAAGACAAAAGCTGTGTGTTTGTAAAAAAACAAATCCAGCTTTAGCTTCCATAATATTGTTTCTCCAGTGAAAAAGTCATCTTGTCTGAATCAGGAGAGAAATATGCACAGATCAAACACCGTTTACAAGCCAAAACAGTCCAAAACAGCTCTAAACAAATATGGCT
Source organism: Sinocyclocheilus anshuiensis (assembly GCF_001515605.1). Taxonomy (NCBI): domain Eukaryota; kingdom Metazoa; phylum Chordata; class Actinopteri; order Cypriniformes; family Cyprinidae; genus Sinocyclocheilus; species Sinocyclocheilus anshuiensis. Next base: position 359,524 of record NW_015554124.1, on the reverse strand, counting down.
GGATTTTGATGCAAGAGGACAACAGGGGATGAACTTGTGTTCATATATTATTTATAATCATTATTATTAGTGTTATTATGGATTATTTGGCCAGAACTGACATAGATTAAAGGTAAAACGTCTTAATGATGGATTTGTTTTTTACAAACATACAGCTTTTCACTTCACAAGGCATTAACTGATGGACTGGAGTGGTGTGGATTATTGTGATGTTTTTATCAGCTGTTTGGACTCTCATTCTGACAGCACCCATTCACTGCAGAGGATCCATTGCTGAGCAAGTGATGCAATGCTACATTTCTCCAAATCTGTTCTCATGAACCCATAATATAACCCCCTTGGAGTATGCAAGAGTATTGAATGATAAAACTTTCCCTTTGACCTCATTTCCTGTTTATCATCTCAAACATATGGTGATTTTTTTTATGGTGAGTAAGTGATGTAATGCTGCATTTCTCCAAATCTGTTCCAGTGAAGACACAAACTCATCTACAACTTGGATGGCCTGAGAGTGAGCAAATTTTCATTTTTGGGTGAACTATTCTCGTTTTCTCTTAATTAACGGAAATGAGAAAAGAACGTTCCTTTTGTAGTAATATTAAAGTGTCTTTATTTCCTTTCATTTCTGATTGTGAAATTGTACAGACATTTTGTAATATACAATACATAACATTTTGGAATAATATTTTATTTAAAATTAATATAACTGAAATCATTTTTATATAATTTAAGATAAAGTTGAATACGAAACAAAGTATCTGTTATTATGAGCATGAAGTCAAAAGTATCAACAATTTTGTAAACTTTATTCTGAATGGCAAATTTTTTATTCACAAAAAGAATTATAGCGGTAAAAAATGTAAATACTATGAATCTGTATTTGGTGTCTTGTGATCGTCTATTTTATTACTATTTTTATTTTCCATTATTTGTTTTACAGACTTTGGTGTTTGTTTTTACATAATGTTGTTTACAAAGTTCTTTATAAAAACTACTCTTGCAGAAGGTGGTGTGTTTAAATAACGCTATTTACATGTAAATCAGGTTGGGCTTGGGCTGTCAGGCGCTGGTGAAGGTCAGCCCTGATGACTATCCAATAATAAACCTCCCCAGGGCTCTTGGGTTCCGCCTCACTGATTGATAACCAATCACAGCATCTGTTCGGCCTCAGAGCGATGGTGTCCAGAGGCCAGACTATATATCAACTCTCTCTCACAGAGAGAAGGCAAAAAAGAGAGTGTCTAAATTATTCACACAGTCAACTCTTTCACACTAATATCTCTGCGTGTAGATCTACAGTGTGGAAGACTAACACAACTGGGTATTATTGAGCGACATTAGGCTAAAAATGTAAATGGCTGGAACATATTTAGCAGCACCAAATCTCACTCAGGCAAATGAATTCATTAGTGAATAACGGACATTATGACTCTCACAGGGGGGCCAAAACTAGATTCATGAGCCATTCAATATATGCAAGTTAGCAACTATGAAACTGCATATCAAGGACCTTTTGCTGTATGTAGATATTGGCTGTCACTGTCATCATCATTTCAAAAATGTATGCAATTAATCAATTACCTCTGACACATATATTATACTGTATATTCTTGATTGCTGTGAACTGTAAACAAATTGAATAAGTTCAACAATATTTACATATTTAAAATATATACTGTAAGTAAAGTATGAACATCATTAAATTAATTGCATACTTTTTATCATTATATAAATAATGATTAAAAATGGTATTTAAATATAAATCAATACAAATTATCAATATGCATACATACATATATATAGTACATTATAACAGAGCATAGTTTTAATAATAATTTTAAAAAATTAAAATTTGCTTTTTAAGCTTTCAGTTAGTCTACAGTAGTAAAACTGTGTTGTGTGGGATGATAATTAGTTACACATAATATAGAGGCCAGACTATATATCAACTCTCTCTCACAGAGAGAAGGCAAAAAAGAGAGTGTCTAAATTATTCACACAGTCAACTCTTTCACACTAATATCTCTGCGTGTAGATCTACAGTGTGGAAGACTAACACAACTGGGTATTATTGAGCGACATTAGGCTAAAAATGTAAATGGCTGGAACATATTTAGCAGCACCAAATCTCACTCAGGCAAATGAATTCATTAGTGAATAACGGACATTATGACTCTCACAGGGGGGCCAAAACTAGATTCATGAGCCATTCAATATATGCAAGTTAGCAACTATGAAACTGCATATCAAGGACCTTTTGCTGTATGTAGATATTGGCTGTCACTGTCATCATCATTTCAAAAATGTATGCAATTAATCAATTACCTCTGACACATATATTATACTGTATATTCTTGATTGCTGTGAACTGTAAACAAATTGAATAAGTTCAACAATATTTACATATTTAAAATATATACTGTAAGTAAAGTATGAACATCATTAAATTAATTGCATACTTTTTATCATTATATAAATAATGATTAAAAATGGTATTTAAATATAAATCAATACAAATTATCAATATGCATACATACATATATATAGTACATTATAACAGAGCATAGTTTTAATAATAATTTTAAAAAATTAAAATTTGCTTTTTAAGCTTTCAGTTAGTCTACAGTAGTAAAACTGTGTTGTGTGGGATGATAATTAGTTACACATAATATATTAGTCAGTTGGTTAGGAAGTCCCCAAAACTATGCTCTATGCCCTGAGATCCCCAGTAAATCATGAAAGCACTGGTTCAAATGATGAGGACACTGGAAGAGAAGCCGACAGGTAACAGTGACTCTTTATTTCACGTCATTGTATTATTTGCATGTATCTTTGATTCTGATAGAACTACAACAAAAGGGGTTCAGGTATGTCACATGCTTTGTAATGTGTCTCTGCGGGGACATCAGAGGAGCCCATGAGCCATAAACACACTGAACCTGATCCAGCTTTATGTGTTATCCTGTACAAAACCATATGATTGATGGCAAAATAAACTCAGAATAACCTAAATCAATAAATACATAGACATTCACATATGCCTTAGTTTTATTGCAAACCGAATGGATGCTTGTGGAAAAATAAAAGACACTGCATGCCATCTTGACTGAGAATGTGACAAATAAACTTGCGACAAAACATCATGAAATAAAAATACACCCCATTTCTTAATAAATGTCTCTGGTTTTATTGTGCTCAATTCATCAGTTCTGGTTATTCGAAATAAAATAAACGTCTTCATAATCTTTCATCAGTACGTTTCCACATCTAAAACCACTTAGCTGATGTAAACAAGGCCACATTGGTGAATAAAACAATATTAACCAATAATTTTAAAAGAATAATTCACCTAAAAATGAATATTTGCTGAAAATGTACTCGGCCTCAGACCATCCAGGATGTAGATGAGTTTGTTTCTTCATCAGATTTGGAGAAATGCAACATTGCATCACCAATGGATCCTCTGCAGTGAATGGGTGCCGTCAGAATGAGAGTCCAAACAGCTGATAAAAACATCACAATAATCCACAAGCAATCCACACCACTCCAGTCCCATCAGTTAACATCTTGAGAAGCGAAAACTTTCATGTTTGTGAGAAATAAATCCAAAATTAAGACATTTTTAAGTCCATAATCCATAATAATAATGCTTCCTCCAGTGAAAAAGTCCATCTCCTGTAGTCCTTTAATGGCAAAATCCACCCACATATTTGTTTAGAACGGTTTTGGACATTTGTTTAGGCTTGTAAATGGTGCTTAATCTGTGCAGATATCTCACCTGATTCAGACGAGACAACTTTTTCACTGGACAAAGCATATTATGGTTTACAGACTTGTATTTTAACCCGAAACAACAGTTTGAAGTAAAAAATTATGGATTTGTTTCTTATAAACACAGAGTTTTCACTCCATTCTGACGGCACCCATTCACTGCAAAGGATCCATTGGTGAGCAAGTGATGTAATGCTAAATTTCTCCAAATCTGTTCCCATGAAGAAACAAACTCATCTACATCTTGGATGGCCTGAGGGTGAATACATTTCCTGCAAACTTTCACTTTTGGGTGAACTACTGTATTCCTTCAAGGTTTACTGTTCACAAAGACGTTCCGCCTTACATCTTACTCTCTTTAATTCAAAATATTTCCGATGTTTACAATGCAATGCAAAGTAAATTCAGTGCAAATGTTCTTTGATCTTTACTGATGCACACTGTGCTTGTGTGTACACAGTCTCTGTGCTCTACACATCTGTCATTAAACATCAGTCATTATGACAGATGATTGACAGGTGCATCTGACAGGAAGGTAACTAACAAACACCTTCAGCTATGTGTTCTGTCACCATGGGTAATGCCACATCACTACGATGATGCATTCGACAGCCCATAATTCCCAGAAGGAAGTGACAAGCAGTCTGGGAACAGTCCAATCTGTGCAGCTAATTTGTTATTTCTTAAGACCTCCAGACAACTAAATATTTCCTCTCCAGATTCTTGGTAATACAGTGTTTTAAGAGTGATGATGATCATTGAAATTCTTTAATTGAACTGCACTGCAATGGGGTGGATAATAATTATATTTACTGTACTTTATACATTTAGAATTAAAGTTTTAAAAGTCATAATTGAATAATAATAATAATTTAATATTTTATTATTATTATTACTAATTATATAATATTAAAAATACAATGGAATTAATTAGTTTTATTATTATTATTATTATTTGCTACATTTTTATTATTATTATTATTATTATTTTGCTATATGATGATACATGATTAAGAATAACCATCAACAACACTGTAGCATTGTGAAAATAACTTTTGTTCAGGCTTTTTTTTCCCCAGAAAAAGTAAAATTCTAGTTGATATATTTTGGTTGACATCCATAGGAAACTACAAGGGTCATTAAAGTTAGTTAAATATGTTTATATCCATATACTGTAGCTACCTACATAACTAATATGTTCAGCAGGCATATGAAGGAAACCCAATCGCCACCTTGAATAATGAATTTTGTTAATGTAAGTAGTTACAATGGGACAGTGCAATCCATGTGTTTAGCCATGTATTTGAGTCTGCATTTTCATACTTATAAACAGCTTAAAAGGTTAAAACAGGCCCCGACAGCAGTTTGTTACAGCAAAGTTGGAGTAAACGAGCTTCTCTGACAGTGACTGCCATTAGGAAAGGATAAAGCAGAATATCTCGTCCTCCGAGGCCAATCATTTGTTTCATTTCAGCAAGTACAAATGAGGAACGGAGAGCAGAAATGGAATAAGAGGGAATAAAATAATGAGTGGACCGGCAAGTATGGCAAAGCCAAAGACGGATGGAGAATTGAGGGACATTAGGATGCTGAAGCACATCTGCAGTCGCTGGAGTTGATCAGATACTAGAGAGGGTTTCTCTGAGGAGAGAGCGTTTCATTCCTCTGCACACTGGAGTCATAAACAAGAGCGGCCCGGGACGGTGTGCTGTCAGTCCAAACACATCATTTATTTGCTGTGCCGGTGTGAACGCAGCACTGAAACGCTCTTTGACTTCACTGTCGCAGCCTGGGATCCCGAGACTCCCTCAATGAACTAACAAGAACCTGTGCAAACTGAACAAAAAACACCCCAAACACCAGTTAAGTGACATGCAAACTTTCAATGGAGCAAATATATACAGCACTTTAATACTGACCACAGATCAGCTGTAATTACTTTGCCTTTGTTCCAGCTGTCAGACAAAACTCTCTCAGGAGAACAAACAAATCTAATATAATTAGCTCTGAAGAGTATTAGAAATCATCTTCAAAACACACCACACTTTAATGTCTGTCTAAATTATGTAAATATAATCCATCATGTGTGAAAACATTGTGTGTGTGTGTGTGTGTGTGTGTATATATACTGTATATATAAACTATAAATGACAATTTACTTTAAAATGTTTTATATTTTAAAATGAAGATATATACACTGATTTGTTTTAGTATATATTTCTAATAAATATATATACATACATAATTCAAGGACATCTTCTTAAATGGGTCATATGATGCAATTTCAAGTTTTCCGTTCTCTTTGGAGTGTTACAAGCTGTTC
>NW_015554124.1:347873-353103 GCF_001515605.1 Sinocyclocheilus anshuiensis | reverse complement strand
TGCATAAACACATTGCATTACACCAAATACACAAAATAATGTTCTTTTTAGCAACGTCATATGACCCCTTTAAAGTCTATATATACGTATACATAGGCCTGTCACAATAACAACTTTTTGTTGTGCGATATATTGCCTCAGAAATAATTGCAATAAGCGATATTATTGTCATTTTAAAGACCATATTATGCCACTGAATATATAATCATAATGTAACAGTATCTAAGCAGCAAAAGAAAACACTCTTTAATAAAGCTATTTTACATATTTTTGATAGATATTTTACATATCTCTTTTACATATTTGATAGATATTTTACATATCTCTTTTACATATCTTGATAAAAGACACAGGCGCACGTGGAATGTAAAAAACATGGTCACATAAATTTTTAAGTAAATATAATGTGCGATATATTGCGTCACCAAAAATTATTGCGGTCATGTACATATATTGCGCGATAAGTCGATATATTGATTATTGCGATAGGCCTACGTATACATACATAAAACAAAAAAATATTAAAATATTATGAATTATATTTTATTCTAATATATTATAGATAGATAGATATTCTAAAATGTAAGCTATTTTACATTTAAATATAATGATATGCATATATTTAATTAATAATTAAAACAATTCAATTTTAAATATAAGGAAGTACAACAAAAATAAAATGAAATTGAAAGAACGTTGTACGACAGCAATTTTAAACTAGAAAAGCAGTGTAAACTGTAAAAGTTCAAAACGTTTGAAGGTTTATAAGCCATATAGGGACTTATAAATAATGACAGAAGTGTGACCTGGAAGCCACACACATTTCTGTCCTCTCTCCTCTTCAGCAGGACTGATGCTCTTCTGCTGACGCTGAGACTCGAGATGAGAGGATAATTGCTTTGAAATGAAGATTAAACACTGAGAGAGTTGACAGTTCACTGAACTCCTGGACACCATCAGAAACCATCTGCTGCATTACCACGCCAAACTCACATCAAAACCTGACTGCAAATCAGCTCGAATGGCAGCTTTAGCACTGAGGAAGAGAGAAAAGCAGCGCATCCAAAGCCCTGAAAGCCCACGATCACCGAACGCTTAACACATCAACCGGTCTGACAGAAAACAACAGCACACAGACACACAGCACAAAAGATGTGATTGGTCAGGATGTAACAGAAGTTTTTGTTAATTGTTGTTCACCAAGACTGCCTTTATTTGATAAAAAAAACAGTAAAACCGTAATATTGTGAAATACTATTACAATTTAAAATAACAGTTTTCTATTTGAATATATGTTCAAATGTAATTTATTCCTGTGATGTAAAGCTGTATTTTCAGCATCATTACTCCAGTCTTCAGTGTCATATGATCCTTCAGAAATCATTCTAATATGCTGATTTGCTGCTCAAGAAACATTTCTGATTATTATCAACGTTGAAAACAGTTGAGCTGCTCAATATTATTGTGGAAATACATTCACAGATACATTTTTTCAGGATCTTTGATGAATAGAAAGATAAAAAACTGCATTTATTTTAAGTAGAAATCTAATACCACATTATAAATGTCTTTACTGCGACTTTAGGTCAATTTAATGCATATACTGTATGCTGAGTAAAAGTATTAATTTCATAAAAATAAATAAATCTTACTGACCCCATACTTTTAAACAACAGTGCATTGGTTTGGTTTTAACAGCAAATATTGCTGTTGCATTTCTATGCAACAATGCATTTCTATTGACATATTCATACCATGCACACAAAATTTGTCCTTTATTTGACAAACAATAATAACTGAGATGCAATCATTAGAGTATTGTGACATCAGAACACTGAATAGGCCTTAAAATAGCAAGATTTGGTTCTTGATGAGCCTATTCATAAAACAACAGAAATGCGGTTGAAATGTACTTCAAACTAGTTGTAGAGTGAATTTTATAATACATAGTGTAGTTCTTTACAAGTATAGTGCACTACAATGCATCACCTTGCATCACTGCTCATTTGCATAAAGTAGATTGAACTTCCAGTGTTGAAATGTTGAAACCAGCCGTGCTGCTTCATATTTTTGAGAAGACCGTGATACTTTTTTTTTTTTCAGGATACAAATGAAAACATCTTTACTGCTACTTTTGATCAATTTAATGTGTCTTACTGAAATGTTTTGAATATGTATGAATATGTATTAATAAATTATGTATACATACACACACACAACCTACTGTATGTTGTCTTCAAGGAGAAAATAAATATGACCTCTTCAATGATTTTCTCATTGGTGAGAATCTCAGAGTGCTCTGTGTGTGTGGAGATAACAGTGGCCTCCGTCTTCAGGCAGAATCACACCGACAAATTAAAAGCACTGAATAAATGAAGGAGCCTTTATCTGGTTTGTGTGACCTGCTGAGTGTGAGAATCCGAGTCTGGCCGTCAGTTATCAGATGATTGGAGCACAGCTCCACGGGCTCTGAGATGCTCTACGGGCGATTTACAAATGACATTTTTGCACCCTTAAAGAGCACAGCGGGAAATTAAAGCCTACAACTTAATTCCTATCACAAAGATAGTGAAGGATTCAAACTGTTCTCGCTTTGAGGAGGAAATGTAGCTGTTTATGACACTCAAGACCTATCAGTGTAAAATATTCCTTGTGTATTTATATTTTATATACTAGTATGGAACGTAAAACGAATCTGAATTAAAGACAAAAAGTGCAATTTAAAAAAAACTATAAACGTGAATTTTGCTGCTACATCATTAAGTTATTCAGATTCAAAATAAAGTGACACTAACCAAAATATTATGAATGACAATTTAAGATTTAAAAATCATATGAACGTATATAAATTCATTCATAATATTTTAGCTACTGTCACTTTATTTTGAATCTGAAAATCTTAAAAATTCCTGTTTATAGTTTTTTTGCATTAAATTGCCGTTTTTATCAGTTTTATCTGCTTCATAGATATGTTTCAGAGTTATTTATAACAAATGATTGATTCACAATGTATCTTTTGTTTGAAACACTTTAACTTCCTTAAGATTCAAACATGAAGTATGTTGCGATTCAAATTTAAACATAAGAAAGTAGAACAAAAAATGAGCTGAAATTCAAAGAATGTTGTATGAGGGCAATTTGCATAAAAACATTTTTTTTAATTTGCACAAAAACTAAAAGAAATAGTATGGAACTCAAAAGGCATAAAAATGGCAATATTTGATGCAAAAAAATGTCCCACAACAATCCATCCCCACTAATAATGAATTTTGCAGCTGCATCATTAAGATTGACATTTGGATTCAGAATAAAATGACAATGATTTGTTTCTTATAAAACAGTGCTGGCTTTTAGTTAAAACATGATATAATGTACTACAGAACATACCAAACATGCACACATGAGCCAGTAATGTCCTGCACCATTCAGACCATTACAATAGAAACCACCCTATAATGAGCCTTATTGTGAGCATAACAACCTCAAACACACACACACACACACACACACACACACTAATGTAATGCTCTCATTTGATCACTCCTGATGGAGGCATTCAGGATGCGCTTTATAGAAACACCTGTGTGCGTTTATGTGTGTAAATGTGTTTGCTAACGGTGATACTCGCTGTTCATAATCCTGACTCAGTCTTGACACCATTTCACAACATAAAGTCAGCATGAAATGCATTTGATGTCCATCATGAGACTTATTTCCAAATCACGCAGGATATTTATATTCAACAAGGAAAATAATTTAAGGTGAGACTCGATTTTGACCATCAGGAATTCAATGAATCATAAAAAGTAGGCTATGATAGCTACGATATTATTTAAACTCTTCCATGTGGCATTGGTTACCTAAACAGAAAAGTTTCAGTGTTAGAAAAAATCATTACATTTTGAGTATTCCATTACTTACTGTGTTTATATTGTGTTCTATTCTGATGCATAGACCTGGGACAGCAGGAAGTAAATGGGGTGAATTTCATGTTGTTTTTAGAGTTTATTTGTCACATACTGATATATAAAACCATGTGCTGTGCAACAACAATGAATGCAGAATAAATATAGATATATATGAGAATAAATATGAGAAATTCTGTAAGTATTTATTGATTTTGGTTATTCTGAGTTTATTTTGCCATCAGTCATATGGTTTTCTACAGGATAACACATAAAGCAGGATCAGGTTCAGTGTGTTTATGGCTCATGGGCTCCTCTGATGTCCCCGTAGAGACACATTAAAATGCATGAGACATGATTAACTAAAACCCTTTTGTTGTAGTGCTAGATACATACTGTATGTTTGCTAGAAAAAGGGGAGTAAAATAAATTAAGACTCACAGATACATGCAAACGAGTGCTTTACTGAATGCTGTGAACTGGATTGTGTGTGTGTGGGGGGGTGTGTGTGTCTGTGTGTGTGTGTGTGTGTGTGTGTGTGTGTGTGCATAAAAAGCTACACCTTTGCACCTTGTTTATCCCTAAACGGTGCATATTAGTACCTTAAAGGTACATATTAGTACCTAAATGATACATTTTAGTGCTTAAAAGGTGCAATGTAGTATCTTTTGAAAGGAGTGCCGTCCCAGTGATAGCTTTTGTACCTTTTCTCTGAGACTGTACTGTATCATATTTGATACACACATTTTTAAGGCCTCAAAATTATCAACATGATCAAAACTTTGCTGAAACTTTTGCACACAATCTACATGCCTTCTGTCACCTGATTGCTAGTTTAAACTTTTTTAGCAAGTAAAAGTCCTTTCAGTGTAATTGTACAAAACGTCCACCTTCAGCTCGTGCTTCATGTGTCTTTCTGCTGTGAAATCTTTACTGATTTTTATTAAGTAAACATAAGAATAACTTATACAGTAATATTTCAAGATAAACACTTACTGGACTGAAACAACTTTGGTTTACTTGATTTTTCATCATCAAAAATCAACGAGTCTCAAAAATGATCATCATCTTACCAAGACATATTATTGAAGATATAGAGTGAGGACTGATATTTATATCATTTTATGTAAGTATCTGCTATACTGTTATAAATATCTCATTGATTTATATTAGAAACGTCTTGGTTACGTATGGTAACCCTCGTTCCCTGAAGGAGGGAACGGAGACGTCACGTCGGATGACCGACGAAATTGGGATCTCGCTTAGAGAGACCAATCTACTTCGAGTGTAAACTAAACGAGCCAATGCACATTGGCATGCGATTA
>NW_015554124.1:344852-347833 GCF_001515605.1 Sinocyclocheilus anshuiensis | reverse complement strand
CGTTTAGTTTACACTCGAAGTAGATTGGTCTCTCTAAGCGAGATCCCAATTTCGTCGGTCATCCAACGTGACGTCGAGAGTGACTGGCTGAAAGGGAACTTCAGAATTCCATCTTACTTTTTATTCATAGAAATATCAGCATCTGCACCAAATTGCAAATTTTTGCTCAGTTTGGTCCTCTGAATAAAATTGAGGTGTTTTTTTCCACCATAATCTCACTATATCAAACTATATGAGCCAAAAAAAAAAAAAAAAAAAAGCCTGATATCAAATATACAAAAAAAGCACTTTTTTGGATTAAAAAAAAAAATTGTGTAAAGCTTAATAAACTGCTCCATTTAAAAAAAATCTAATAAAATACAATTTCTGAGTATTACTGCATTTTATAAGTCAGGCTTTACAGGGTTAAGGAACACATTTCAGTTCCATGGTTGGATGAGCATTTGCACATACACATACACGCATTTCATTATGTAAATGCTATTCATAGTGCTTCAGTTCCATCAAGATTACATGACACACCGCACACATAAATACATTAAACTCCTCGTCTGCTGCTCGCACACACACACACGCACACGCACACGCACACGCACACACACACACACTGAAGCTCCATTCACATCTAATCCTCTCTCCAGCTCTTCACAGTTCGTGAAATACATTCAGGCACACTCGCTGTCACCCCCTGCTTTTCTTTCAGAAGCACATGCTGTTTTTAAACTTCACTAAACCCAATTTGCACTGAACACGCAGTGTTTACTTCATTCATTTTTTAGCAAATATCGAGCCGTTTGGGCTGAGAAGCCCAATGCAACACAACAAAACTAGAACACCTCCTAGAGGCTTTCTGCAATGTGAGTGTGCAGCGCTCTACTTTTGTTTTATTGAGCCACTTGTTTGCATTGTACAGTACAAGCGGTGACAAGTGTCCAGCATCAAGTAGCCTAATTTTTCTGTCCACACCGAGACAAAAATGCAGCACAAAGCAACAAAACCATATGCAGTACCATTAAAAATTTTGCGGTTGGTAAGATTTTTAAAATGTTTTTGAAAGAAGTCTCCTCTGCTCACCAAGGCTGTGTTTATTTGATTAAAAATACAGTAAAACAGTAATATTATGAAATATTATTACAATTTAGAATAACTGTTTTCTATTTGAATATATTTTAAAATATAAATTATTCCTGTGATGCAAACCTGAATTTTCAGGACCATTACTCCAGTCTTCAGTGTCACATGATCCTTCAGAAATCATTCTAATATGCTGATTTGCTGCTCAATAAACATTTCTGATTATTATCAACGTTGAAAACAGTTGTGTTGCTTCATGTCTTTGTGGATGCTTTTTTCAAGATTCTTTGATGAATAGAAAGTTCAAAAGAACAGTATTGGCTATCATTTGAAAGCTTAAACACTTCAAATTCATCCTGTGAATCAGACATTATTGCATTACCATGGGAATTTTAGCAGGCTCCTCCTCCTAGTGGGTGGTGTCAAGTGTCATAGTAAAAAATTTACTGCAACATTTTATACTCAAAACTTTTTCTAATCTTGACCAAGCATATTGTTGGAAACATATTGTCTGAGCCTCAAGGTCAATATTTGGTGGTTATTTTGTTATAGAAGTAATATTGATGCCAGAAATTTACTAACTTGTGACAGGAAAATGCATTTTTTAAAAAGTCAATGGCATTTGGGTGTCACCCAGTGGATATTTTTGGTGTAGTAGGAACCTACATTTTTGTGATATCAACTTCAAATTTGGAACATAACTTAGGCAAGTTAAGAGGTTAAATATTAATTTTGAATTGTACCACAAATTTTGTTGTTAAAAATCAAAACTATTGACATATTCACACCAAAGACAAAATGTATCCTTTATTTGGTTCAATATGCTTTAAAATAGCATGATTTTGTTGTTGGTGGGCTTACCATGAATAAAGCAATATAAATATTATATTCAAATACAATTGTTTGTATAGCACATTTTATAATACATAGTATATACTTAGTGTACAGCTTTACAAGGATAGTGCTGGTTTGTTCCCTTTAAAGTCTGTTATGTTATTGATGCCCTGCCACATGCTTCTTGCATTGTTGGTGTTGAATTGTTCTTCAACTTTGTTTTTATATTGTCTTTTATAAGTAGCTTTGCCGCATTGCTGTTCACACCCACATTGCTTCGTCAGCTGGTCATGAAGGCCGCTCTAGTTGAAAGTGAATCATTTCTGGTCTGTTTGCGTTTGCAGATTTGGATGCAGCTCAGACAAATAGATTTTCATTTGTAAATATTGTTTCATTGTGTTTACAGCGGGTGTCTTTGGCCGGTCTGAATGAGGCGTTGGACAGAGGAGTGAAGGCTGCGCTCTGATCCACAGGTTTAATGAGACACGAGGGTGGAAGAGATGCACAAACTGCCAAGCGGGGGCGTATCCGGAACGGGTTTTAATTACAAAACGCCCCATCGGGAGGGAGAGATGGATGGAGAGAGAGAGTGAAAGTGAGAATTTACATTGAGGGACCCGAGATCAGAATCAGAGAGCAGCACTAGACTGGCAACCACTTGTGGCGTTTCTTCATAAAATGTTAAAATCTCATTACTCTGTAGTCGTTTACTTGTGTTTGTTTTTGTTTATCTGTTAGATGGGGTTGTAGTCTTTGAAAATTCATGTTGTTTTTCATGTCACCGGAAAAAAGAAGCCATAAATCTGTCAAAGATGGCAGAGAGACAAATAGCTGAAATCAGTTTTCAGTGCAGGTTCTGAGGCTGCTGCAGTTAAAACAAGCACTGAAAGAATAAAAGCGTGCATGTGTGTGTGTGTGTGTGTGTGTTGAACTGGCTCATACACATACATACAAAGTAATAACTGCTGTCCCTCTAAAAAGGCTTTTCTTTATAGCTGACTTCACCAGTGTCTTCTTTTTTATATATATACTTAATATTTTAATTTTAATTTAATTTAACTTCTAATATTTTA
>NW_015554124.1:337352-344335 GCF_001515605.1 Sinocyclocheilus anshuiensis | reverse complement strand
TTTTTTATGTTACATATTTTATAAAATATTTTATAATTTTATTTATAATATAATATTAACTTTTTTTCCAGCAATATGCCTATATTGTTGGAAATACATCATATCATACATTAAGTTAAATGGGTTGTGATGCTAATTTATGCTGAGTTTAGGTGAACACTTTAAGTGATATGGAAACAACAGGTGAATCTGTGTCAAGATTGTTAACAACAGATATCACTTGCTTGCTATAGTATCAACACGCATTTTAATACATTTTAATAATAATAATGCACCTTTTAAGCACTAAAATGTATCATTTAGGTACTAATATGTACCTTTAAGGTACTAATATGCACCGTTTAGGGATAAACAAGGTGCAAATGTGTAGCTTTTAAAAAGGTGTATGCCCAGTAAAAGCTTTTGTACCTTTTTTCCGAGAGTGTAGGCTGAAAAAATGGAGAAGCGCTTCATGAACTGGCATAAAGTCAATAAACTCTTAGTATGTTAAAAAGCTAACTGGTGATTTAAGTCACCAGTAACACACAGAACAGGCCTAAAAGATGGACAACTGCACAGTGCAAATTGTGTTTATCACAAATTTTGGGGCCAGTTTGCTCTTTTACTTGATTTGCATGCTGTAATTCCTTTAGTGAACCAACGAGTAATCAACAGTGGCAGTGGGCGCAAACCTTTCTCAGTGATTCCCCCTGTGTGTGTTGAGAAATGAGATCAGGAAAGTCACCGGCTGACATCTAATGTCGTGTGTGACAGCATGATAGCGGATGATTGATGCTTTTCTGCTTCAGCCGCTCATGATGAGTGTGTGTTTTGCAGGAGAAGCCGGGAATAATTCATGCTCAAGGTTACTGGATGGATGTTAAATGACAGACTGATGCATTATAAATATCAGACGTTTGTGTTACTCTGTGCACTATTCACTAGTAGGTCAGTTATAATTATCTATGTCAAGGAGAGAGCAGTCCATTTGCATCCTATCAATCACCTCAAAATATACAGTTTGCACATGCCTGTTTCTGAGCAGATTCAGCGTTTTCATAATGATTTAATTTTCTTTCCATGTCAGGAGCAATGCCAGCAGAACTTGAAACATCAGCTATTATTTTACCCTGAAAGTTGGCAGAAAATCTAAATCCATAATGAGCTCTGTACAGTGTTCACCAGGCAGCACAAGCAGAAAATTAAGTCTAGTTACGGTATTCAGTGAAGGTCAAAATAAATGGAGTAGAAGCCTTGTTATCGCAATCACTAATACAGGACAGGGCTTCATTTCTCAGAAGAAGCTCTCAGTTAACCGAAAAAAATGCTAAGTAGCCTAAGGTGATCTGCAAGCTTTACAGAGTCAAGCATTACATTATATTATATTATATTATATTATATTATATTATATTATATTATATTAATTATAACCTGTCCATAATTCAAATATCATAATTATTGAAACAACAATTTATCAACTTTTAAATATATGTATATATTATTTTCTTTTATTTACTAATTTCACTTATATTGGACAAACACATTTATACTTACACTTAATCTGTATTCACAATATTTGATAATGATTAAATATTAGTTTGCTTGATATTGATATATTTTCTGTTGTCTAATAAATCTTTATTTATTTATTTTAGTTTTATCATTAAATCTCAGTAAATCTAGTGAGAATTTTTGCCTTTAAAACCAGGCCTAACATGTAAATGATGTAAGATGGCGCCGCAAATGGCAGCCAGGACGCTGAGCTCCGCGATTCTTCTATTGTTTTTGTTTGTTTGTTCTGTGTTTTGTCATTCTTCTTCTATAAGTTTTACCAGAGACGAACTCCTTAACATTAAGCAGCACACCCCAGACAACATTTTTCCGTTTTTTGATTATTCGGACGTTTTGTTGGACATTCTAGTCGGAGGTACAGCTGTGTTGTTCAAACGCGCGTGCAGACGCAGAAGAGGGAAACGCGCCGGCGCCCTGGTGAAGCTCCGCGTGCGCGGCTTTCGGACTGCGCTTCAAATTCCTTGTGTGTGTAAACATACTTGGTAATAAAGCTCTTCTGATTCTGATTCTGATTCTGATTCTAAAAATATACTGTTTTTTAACATTTTAAAAATACATATATTTATATATTTTATATAGTCATATTATATGTACATTTATATATTTAAAATTTAACAATGTGCTCTGTAATTTTTAACAGAGTTAAGCAAATTATTATATTATATTATATTATATTATATTATATTATATTATATTATATTATATTATATTATATTATATTATATTATATTATATTATATTATATTATATTATATTATATTATATTATATTATATTATATTATATTATATTATATTATATTATATTATATTATATTATAAATGTCTGTATGAATGACTATTTTGTGCTGTTTACAAGCGCAATGTTTTTTATTACTTTTTTGTTTTAAAGACATTGCATGTAAAAAAATATTTTTTATTTCAATAAAAAACATTAAAATATTATAGTAAAATATAAAAAATATAATGTGCTCTGTAATTTCAAATGTAAATGTACCTCCTCAGAGAGAACTAGTCTTGTTCAACTAGGGTTCATGGATGTGTTTATTTTCAGAAAGAAAGAAAACAAAGTCCTAATTAATGGAAGGTTAAAATGGACTCAAATGTGTTCACTTAAAGAAGAGAGAGAGACTGCTGAAGGGAGCGAGAGAGATCATGACAGAAAAAAGGTTAGATGACGAGAGGGAAAAAACAAACGACTACTGAGTGAGTGAGTGTGTGTGTGTGTGTGTGTGTGTGTGTGTGTGTGTGTGTGTCCTCCACGACTCTTCTGAGCCCTTATTAGGAAGTGAAAAGTGACAAACACAGTCAGAGCGCAGCCGTACATCACCGCAGAAAGAGAGAAGAAGGGAAAGAAATGGAGGAAAGAGAGAAAGAAAGATTAAAAATTATAATAAGAATAATCTGAAAATACCCACCCACACAGTGAGGTTGAGATTTTTCAATGCTTGCACCAAATCCACATAAAAATGCTCAAGAAGAGGCAGCTGATAATAAATGAATGGAACAGATTTATTGTCCCAAATTAAAAATGTTCCTATCCACCAGCCCTAAATGTCCCCCACACACAGGTGAGTGACTAGACCAGGTGATATCAAAATAAAAAGTCTTTAAAAAATAAAATAAACAAATACTTCATACATATCAAGTCAATCAAAAGAAATTATAATATAATATAATTAATATAACAATTTAAATAAAATTGAAACTTAGTGGTGTGCTTTTTTATTTTTATTAGTTTTTAATGTCTATTTTTATTAGTTTTTAGTTTTAGATTATTTCGTTTTAGTCATTTTAGTACTCCAACATTTTAGTACTTTAGTCATTTTAGTACTCGAAAAAAAAAATCTTGCCATGGCAAGTTTTTGAAATAAAATAAGAATTTAATTTAATTTAATTTAAATAAAAAAGGAATTTATTAAATATTTTATTTCAGTTAATGGTTTTATAGTTTTAGTTAACAATTTTAGTTTAGATTACAAATCATTTTGGAGAGGAATTTTGCTTTTAAAGTCACAACTCTAATGTAAAATATACAGTTTTTTAAATTAAATATTAAATATATAATTAAGTATTATATATATAACATTTTAAAATTACCATTTGGTTTTTTTGTTTTTCCCACACACACAAACACTACTGCCAATGCCACACAAAACGCTGCCACTACCGGAGACGACAGCCACATCACAAGCAGATTATCTCCTTTATGAGTGAATCTCACCCGGCACCAACCAGACAGCCAATCACAATCCAGCTCCGCTTCCTCACTTAGCAAGCAGCTGACCGATGTGGACACAACACATCAACTCATTTCTGTCTACAGAAACAAACAACCACAGGAAGAGAGAGAGAGAGAGAGAGAGAGAGAGAGAGAGAGAGAGAGAGAGAGAGACAGACAGACAGAAAAAAGACAGACAAAGAGAGAGAAACACAGTGTTGTTTTGGAAGGAGTTCTTGTGTTTGTGAGCAGATGGAGACACTGAATCCCATTTATAATTAGGCAAACCTGATGAAGACAAACCGATGGTGTGTGTGTGTGTGTGTGTGTGTGTGTGTGTGTGTGTGTTTGACGGCCGCCTCTGGGCCCAAGCAAGCAGAACAAGCTGCCGGTATCGATCAAGCTCACAAACCAGACCAGAAGGAATAATTAGATAAACAGTGTGTGTGCAGATGTATGTGTTTATGTGCTCTGAAAGCGTCACAAGCGTCGCTTCACGCTGCTCTGTCTCTGGATCTGATCATCAGCGAGATTCCCAGTGTTTACTGTTTATTCAGACCGGTCCCTGTACGGCAGCGGCGCTCGGATCACTGCTGGTGCGTGAAGCCATCCACATGCTCTTCAAATCCACTGGGTGATTTAAAAACAGACCTAAATAAATAAAATAGTTGACAAAAGGCGCCATCATTGAATTAATCAAGCCATTAACCAGTAACAATGAATTAACTGCTTCAGTTTGTGATAAAATGTCCAAATACAAATCCTGCGTTTAATTCATTTTCATGTAGATTTTTGCCAGTCTATCCTAGCATATGTGCTTTACGCCAAAAGTAACAAGTAAATATTATTGCACATACTGTTCAAAAGTTTTTTTAATAAGTCTCTTCTGCACACCAAGGTTGCATTTATTAGATTAAAAATACAGTAAAAACTGTAAAATTTTAAAATATTATTGCAATTTAAAAGAACTGTATTCTATTTAAATATATTGTAAAATGTAATTTATTCCTGTGATCAAAGCTATTCCTGTGATACGAAGCTGAATTTTCAGTATCATTACGCCAGTCTTCAGTGTCACATGATCCTTCAGAAATCAGTCTAATATGCTCATTTGTGCTGAGATGCAGTAAACAGCAGCACTATGTGATGTAGATGTCAGGTCTGTGGTGTACTGATAATGAGCACAGAAGTGTATGAGGTCCATTTGAGACGCAGGCCTGTCCTTTTCAGTGTTGTTTTCCTGCCAGTCTGTGTTTATCAATATCATTACGCAGCACATGACTCTCTCTCGCGCTCGGGCGAGTCGCGGGTCTGTCCAGTCGAGACACAGAGACATGCCGCGAGCTGCTTCATTAGCGCTAGCATTAGCACAGCCTGCCGGGGCTTGACGAGACTCTCTCTTTCAACCAGTTCACAGCATCACCGGGCAATTTTTACATCATTACTTTCCCCTGTGTCTTAATTCATTAGCTAAAACATACACAGGTGAGTAATACTGCACAATTTGGGGGGAAAATAATTGCTATTTTTCTGATAAAAACTTTTGTGCTTGATTGTATAGGTGCACAATTTGGCCTATATACATACATATATATACAAAGCATGAAACTCTAGATGGCGCAGTCCACAGCAGCAGCGTAGCAGATATATTAAGACCAAATACATTAACACTGTCATGCACATTACCATGCCAATCCCTCCAAGAGTTTTCATGACAGACATACTGTATATGTATATATATATATATATATATATATTGTGTGTGTGTATATATATAAACTGATATTTGTGTAAAAAAACAAAATTCCCTTTTGAATATACAAATTCATTATTTAAATTACCATTATAGGCTAATTATTATTATTTATTAATTGTATTAATAAATAAAATAATTAATTGATTACATATTTAGATATTATATAATAAAATAGATTTTTAGATGATATTTAGATAAAATAGATGCTCAGTGTCTATATGTCACATTTTCCAACATCTTAAAGAAAATCTCCTTTCAGAAAAATGTTGTTAGTAGCAACCAAGGACATAACCTTGGCTTAAATATTCAATAATTAATAGTTATAAAGTATAAAATTGCAGAAAAACACATTGACTGACCAGTTATCTGGAGTTATACAGTCCAGCTACATAGAAATCATTTTTATATTTATTTATTTCTATTTTCAATTATATTTATTTCTAAATAATTAAGTTTTATATATACTAATTCATCATCACTACCACCATCAATAAATCATAAATACTTCAAATAATTTTTTACTATTCTATTAACTATATTGTTTGTACACCAGCCAGTTAACACTGCCTCTATTAATTAGGTGTGTGTGTGTGTGTGTGTGTGTATTTGCCCAAGCCGATGAAAGCCGTTTCCTCTTGAGGTTTGGAGGGCGGTGTATTGATTTCTGATTGATGAGAGTGGAATGAGGGATTCCCGTTGATTAATCTCTCTAGCCACTTTACTTTTTCATTTGCTGATTCCTCCTTTCAGCTTGACCGGCTGGACAGACTGAAGGAATTAAATGAGGACATGCTTGGTCAATCGGTCTAAGATGTATTTCTCTCTCTATGACAGTCGTCCTCCTCTTTTCAAACTGACTGAATGCTCATATTTAGGTGGAAATACATTCTTTGATACATTGATACATGATTATGATTAACATGATTATGATTGTGATTACCTGCCAAGGGACCGCGGATGAAAACTAGCCATTGGCTAAATTCGGTACAATGCATGAAATGGAAACATTTATGTTAAAATTGTACATGGTCCCTTTTCAAATCAATTTTAATAAATAAATACATTTCAGGATCTTTGATGAATAGAAAGTTCAAAAGAACAGCATTTATTTGAAATAGAAATCTTTTATAACATTATAAATGTCTTAAATACTGTCAATTTAATGCATGCCTGGTGAATAAAAGTATTAATTTCTGACCTCATGCTTTTGAAAGGTGTAATTATGAAAGTTAACTAAGCAATTTAGTATGCATTTTGTGTAATGTCACAGCAATAGCTTGCCAGAACATAAATTGAAAAACACCTAAAGCAAATGCTTCATGCTTTGTCAGGAGATGAAAAAGACAGAAAGAAATATTTTATAGTGACCAAAATCACTTAAACCAGCTTCCAAACTCATAAGCAGGAAGACTTGAAGACAATATATGGCTCTTGTGAAATAAATCACATGCATTCAA
>NW_015554124.1:335644-337189 GCF_001515605.1 Sinocyclocheilus anshuiensis | reverse complement strand
CACAGTGAATGAGGGAGTTACAGCATGATGTTCAATGAAACTTCTGTCTCAACGCTGAGGATGCAAACATAAGCAAAAACATTATCCATTACCTGTTGCTGCTATTATAATGGCCCATTTTAGCAGTTTTCCCAATTGTTTTTCATTTTCAGCAGTAAATCTGGTGTAATTTTATTCATATAGCATCACTTCAAAATGTCCCGTGAAACAAGCTTCCATTGTGCCAAATCCACAAATTCCCACTACTGCATAAAGTGTGAAACAACCTACGGCTATGGTCAAACAAGGATTCAACACAACTTTTGGGCCAATTAAATGAAACTAAATTCTATAAACGATGTCCTGATGAAAAACAATTACCATCTAAATAGGACTGGAGACTGACACCGACACTGAAATGAGGTAACTGATGAAACTCTCACATTGTGTTTCTCTTTCTATTGATTTCTCCTTCTCTCCTGCAGTCGTGACCCAGCGGTAACTTCATTTAACCAGAAATCTCTCGGGGTACAGAAGAAACCCGTGACCCGTATCCATTAGTAGCCCACAGGGGCGCATCCATTCAGACAATTGATTTCAGAAAACACCACAACTGTTTTCTTCATCTTTAGAGAGAAATCGCAGAGCAAACCAGAGACATATCTGTACATCAGCTCGGCTTGAGAAGGATGGATTTTGTTCAGACCAGACCAGGCTTGTTTAGTTCCCTGGAGATCCAGAGGGCTAAAGACAATCTGAGTCTGGTCTCCCTAGAGTCCTGCTCAGCACGTTACCTTCACTCATCGCTCCGTCCCGCTGGAACACGGAGATACATGACCCTAAAAACCCTTTAAGTGCAAGATACATGACCCTAAAAACCCTTTAAGTGCAAGATACATGACCCTAAAAACCCTTTAAGTGCAAGATACATGACCCTAAAAACCCTTTAAGTGCAAGATACATGACCCTAAAAACCCTTTAAGTGCAAGAATTTCATTATTACTTCTGGGTGAATCCAATAGAAACTGCCAAGAAATGTTCAAGTCAGGGTTATTATTATCAACTAAAACTAAAATTAAAACTATAAAATAAAATGTAATTTAAAAAAATATTTTTATTTTACCTATAGTTGCCAAGGCAATATTTCTATTTTCGATTAGTTTAACTTAAAATACTAAAATAAATAAAGTTAAATAAATAATCTATTAAATTAATAAAAAAAAAACTATATACACATTTACAAAAAAATATAAAATTACACACTATAAATTTACTAAAACTACAATTCAAAATATTAACAAAAAACTATAATAGTAATAATAATAGTATATCAGTAACACTAAAATAACACTATTTCAAGTCATATTTTACCCCAGCATCAAAAGATAATTTGATTTGTATTTATTTATAAAGAAATACAATTATGCGCATAATTTGGGGAAGTCGTGGCCTAATGGTTAGAGAGTTGGACTCGTAACCCAAAGGTTATTACCGGCAGGGATTGTAGGTGGGGGGAGTGAATGTACAGCGCTCTCTCCCACCTTCAATACCACGACTGAGGTGTCC
>NW_015554124.1:268018-332719 GCF_001515605.1 Sinocyclocheilus anshuiensis | reverse complement strand
GTGAATGAGGGAGTTACAGCATGATGTTCAATGAAACTTCTGTCTCAACGCTGAGGATGCAAACATAAGCAAAAACATTATCCATTACCTGTTGCTGCTATTATAATGGCCCATTTTAGCAGTTTTCCCAATTGTTTTTCATTTTCAGCAGTAAATCTGGTGTAATTTTATTCATATAGTATCACTTCAAAATGTCCCGTGAAACAAGCTTCCATTGTGCCAAATCCACAAATTCCCACTACTGCATAAAGTGTGAAACAACCTACGGCTATGGTCAAACAAGGATTCAACACAACTTTTGGGCCAATTAAATGAAACTAAATTCTATAAACGATGTCCTGATGAAAAACAATTACCATCTAAATAGGACTGGAGACTGACACCGACACTGAAATGAGGTAACTGATGAAACTCTCACATTGTGTTTCTCTTTCTATTGATTTCTCCTTCTCTCCTGCAGTCGTGACCCAGCGGTAACTTCATTTAACCAGAAATCTCTCGGGGTACAGAAGAAACCCGTGACCCGTATCCATTAGTAGCCCACAGGGGCGCATCCATTCAGACAATTGATTTCAGAAAACACCACAACTGTTTTCTTCATCTTTAGAGAGAAATCGCAGAGCAAACCAGAGACATATCTGTACATCAGCTCGGCTTGAGAAGGATGGATTTTGTTCAGACCAGACCAGGCTTGTTTAGTTCCCTGGAGATCCAGAGGGCTAAAGACAATCTGAGTCTGGTCTCCCTAGAGTCCTGCTCAGCACGTTACCTTCACTCATCGCTCCGTCCCGCTGGAACACGGAGATACATGACCCTAAAAACCCTTTAAGTGCAAGATACATGACCCTAAAAACCCTTTAAGTGCAAGAATTTCATTATTACTTCTGGGTGAATCCAATAGAAACTGCCAAGAAATGTTCAAGTCAGGGTTATTATTATCAACTAAAACTAAAATTAAAACTATAAAATAAAATAAAATGTAATTAAAAAAAATATTTTTATTTTACCTATAGTTGCCAAGGCAATATTTCTATTTTCGGTTAGTTTAACTTAAAATACTAAAAAGGATTCAACACAACTTTTGGGCCAATTAAATGAAACTAAATTCTATAAACGATGTCCTGATGAAAAACAATTACCATCTAAATAGGACTGGAGACTGACACCGACACTGAAATGAGGTAACTGATGAAACTCTCACATTGTGTTTCTCTTTCTATTGATTTCTCCTTCTCTCCTGCAGTCGTGACCCAGCGGTAACTTCATTTAACCAGAAATCTCTCGGGGTACAGAAGAAACCCGTGACCCGTATCCATTAGTAGCCCACAGGGGCGCATCCATTCAGACAATTGATTTCAGAAAACACCACAACTGTTTTCTTCATCTTTAGAGAGAAATCGCAGAGCAAACCAGAGACATATCTGTACATCAGCTCGGCTTGAGAAGGATGGATTTTGTTCAGACCAGACCAGGCTTGTTTAGTTCCCTGGAGATCCAGAGGGCTAAAGACAATCTGAGTCTGGTCTCCCTAGAGTCCTGCTCAGCACGTTAACTTCAGTCATCGCTCCGTCCCGCTGGGACACGGAGATACATGACCCTAAAAACCCTTTAAGTGCAAGATACATGACCCTAAAAACCCTTTAAGTGCAAGAATTTCATTATTACTTCTGGGTGAATCCAATAGAAACTGCCAAGAAATGTTCAAGTCAGGGTTATTATTATCAACTAAAACTAAAATTAAAACTATAAAATAAAATGTAATTTAAAAAAATATTTTTATTTTACCTATAGTTGCCAAGGCAATATTTCTATTTTCGATTAGTTTAACTTAAAATACTAAAATAAATAAAGTTAAATAAATAATCTATTAAATTAATAAAAAAAAAACTATATACACATTTACAAAAAAATATAAAATTACACACTATAAATTTACTAAAACTACAATTCAAAATATTAACAAAAAACTATAATAGTAATAATAATAGTATATCAGTAACACTAAAATAACACTATTTCAAGTCATATTTTACCCCAGCATCAAAAGATAATTTGATTTGTATTTATTTATAAAGAAATACAATTATGCGCATAATTTGGGGAAGTCGTGGCCTAATGGTTAGAGAGTTGGACTCGTAACCCAAAGGTTATTACCGGCAGGGATTGTAGGTGGGGGGAGTGAATGTACAGCGCTCTCTCCCACCTTCAATACCACGACTGAGGTGTCCTTGAGCAAGGCGCTGAACCCCCAACTGCTCCCCGGGCGCCGCAGCATAAATGGCTGCCCACTGCTCCGGGTGTGTGTTCACGGTGTGTGTGTTCACTGCTGTGTGTGTGCACTTTGGATGGGTAAATGCAGAGCACTAATTCCTAGTATGGGTCACTATACTTGGCCACATGTCACGTCACGTCATAATAAAATATATTCTGCATAAAGAAAACAAAGCATGTTTTAAGGAATATCAGTTGTTTTCTTAATATATTGTGACACAAAATAAGCACATTCCCCAATTCATTGCAGTCAGTCTACTGTAATGCAAAAAATATATTATTAAAAATATATATTTTAATCATAAAACACATACCTGAACATACATTTATATAGCACCATTATACGTTTAAATGGAAGTGTTTGTTGTTCTGAATTTAATTTATACTTGTTTTCAATCAAAAATATTTTTTGTCTCCATTACAGTAATGAGCACTTGAGGATGTAAATGTGTTTTATGCAAAATATAATTTCTTTTTTTTTTTTTTTTGAGGTGAAATATGTAATAATTGTTTGTGAGATTCACCCATTATAATATATTTACCCACTGTATAATATTTACATTTAGCCAAAATGTGAACTAGCATAATAATATGCATAACTAGAAGCCAGTCTAATAATCTTTCCACACATTTTTACACATTTCCCAGGTGCACAGAGAACTTCATTCCTTCAAAAATGAAAAAAAAAAAAAAAAGCAATTAAATGCAAGACTCTGCTCAGCTTGGAAAACTATGAAATTAACTAGACTTTGTTGATTGTAATGTATGAGTTTCTGTCATCCACCTCCTCTCGTTCAACTGAAGGTCATTTTTAAAATAAGCTGCTCTGGCTTGACGCATCACAGTATATTTTCAATTATTTTTGTTTCTATGGCAAAGTTATTTCACATAAAAATCCTGAATATTATTCAGAAATAGGGCTGTTAATTAAATCAGAATTATAAAAAATATTTAATTTTAACACAAAGAACTTTGTGTTTTTTTTTAAATATATTTTAATATCAATACTAATATTAATATTAATAGTTTATCTTAAACTCCTTAAAAAACATATCCAAAATGCATATCCAAAATCTGAAAATGCAAGGGCATAACCAGCATCACTAACACTGCAATAATACAAAACAGATTTTTTTCAACAGCAATGTACTGAAATAAAATCCCACTAATGCCTAATAAAGATATGTCTGTAAAAAGCAGCATGTGAAATCTGATTCATAGTACCTTAGAGAGTCTTCAACTGTGACAGGATGACGTCTTCACTAAATCTGAATCAGTGCAGTCAAACCTCCACCACAGCAAACAGAGACACCTCGCCCTACTTGAGCGCCTTAATGAAATAGAGAAACGTCTCCTATCATCAGCTTCTCCATCCACATGACCTCAGAGAAGGGCAGACGCCTGACGCTGCATTCACTTTCAATCTGGGCTGATTGGCAAATGGACGAGGAAGAGGAGGACAAGAGAGGAACAGGGCAGCATCTCATCCATCATCTCCCGTGAGGTGCCCTGCTCTCATACATGATATCACAGATATCATACGCTAATGCACTTCCATAACAAAAGCAGGCATAGAGGATCTGATCTAAACCCTTCAAAAGCAGCATCTTAACTCAATAGATCTTCATTAGTGAGCGATTTGAAACACAAGGTGAGTCACACAAATAGCACATCTCTTGAAGCACACAAGACTTGATTACCAACTGATTTCAATATAGAGTACAAACATGCACATTCAGCAACACAAAAATGCATTTTATGAAAAAAACAAACAAACAAAAAAACACTGCAGATCTGGTTAATGCACATAATATATATATATATATATAAACATTAAATCATAAATAAACAAATATTTTAATAAATAAATATTCTAAATAAGTTGATATTTATTCTTAAATATGTAAACATTCTTAATGCATAAATTAATAAATATTTAAAATATATGATAAAAAAAAAAGCAATTAAATGCAAGACTCTGCTCAGCTTGGAAAACTATGAAATTAACTAGACTTTGTTGATTGTAATGTATGAGTTTCTGTCATCCACCTCCTCTCGTTCAACTGAAGGTCATTTTTAAAATAAGCTGCTCTGGCTTGACGCATCACAGTATATTTTCAATTATTTTTGTTTCTATGGCAAAGTTATTTCACATAAAAATCCTGAATATTATTCAGAAATAGGGCTGTTAATTAAATCAGAATTATAAAAAATATTTAATTTTAACACAAAGAACTTTGTGTTTTTTTTTTTATATATTTTAATATCAATACTAATATTAATATTAATATTAATAGTTTATCTTAAACTCCTTAAAAAACATATCCAAAATGCATATCCAAAATCTGAAAATGCAAAGGCATAACCAGCATCACTACAACACTGCAATAATACAAAACTGATTTTTTTCAACAGCAATGTACTGAAATAAAATCCCACTAATGCCTAATAAAGATATGTCTGTAAAAAGCAGCATGTGAAATCTGATTCATAGTACCTTAGAGAGTCTTCAACTGTGACAGGATGACGTCTTCACTAAATCTGAATCAGTGCAGTCAAACCTCCACCACAGCAAACAGAGACACCTCGCCCTACTTGAGCGCCTTAATGAAATAGAGAAACGTCTCCTATCATCAGCTTCTCCATCCACATGACCTCAGAGAAGGGCAGACGCCTGATGCTGCATTCACTTTCAATCTGGGCTGATTGGCAAATGGACGAGGAAGAGGAGGACAAGAGAGGAACAGGGCAGCATCTCATCCATCATCTCCCGTGAGGTGCCCTGCTCTCATACATGATATCACAGATATCATACGCTAATGCACTTCCATAACAAAAGCAGGCATAGAGGATCTGATCTAAACCCTTCAAAAGCAGCATCTTAACTCAATAGATCTTCATTAGTGAGCGATTTGAAACACAAGGTGAGTCACACAAATAGCACATCTCTTGAAGCACACAAGACTTGATTACCAACTGATTTCAATATAGAGTACAAACATGCACATTCAGCAACACAAAAATGCATTTTATGAAAAAAACAAACAAACAAAAAAACACTGCAGATCTGGTTAATGCACATAAGAAAGGCAGGCAGCTTTCACTTTTTATGTTTTAAATGTGGCTTTTGTAAAAGATTCCATCCAGCCAGTTTTCCACAGAAGCACCAGACGAGGGAAATATTGACCTGCTTTCAATCCGTTAACATCCTAATCACGTCTAGATGAAGTCACCCCCAATCATTCGTCTCAGATCAATCAGTGCCTTTAATCAGGAGCTATTGCTTGAGAACACAATAACGATAATGAACAATAATGGACACTGAACGAAAACTTTTTAATTATTACTGTCCAATTATTCTATTCTATTCAATTCAATTCAATTCTATTCTTAATTAAATTTTTATTTTTTTCAGTTTCCAATACAAATAACCAAAAAAATAACATCATACACACCAGACGAATCACAAAAAATAGACCAAAAACAAAAAGTAAAATAAATATAATTATTAAATTATATATACACATATATACACACACACACACACGCACTGATAAATAGAATGATAAAACAATAGACAGAACGATAAAATTATAGAGTGATAGAATGATAAAACAGAGTGCTAGAATGATAAGACAGACAGACAGATATTCCTAACAAATAAATAAATAAACATAAATTTTCCTAAATACATAAATATTATTAATAAAGAAAGCAATCAATATTTTATTTTATAATAATCAATAATAATGATTAATACAAACATACATACATAGAACTAGAACAATAAAACAATAGAAAAACAATAGATAGAACAATAAAATGATAGATAGATAGATAGATAGATAGATAGATAGATAGATAGATAGATAGATAATATTACATTAAATCTAATTCTCTATTCTATTCTATTCTATTCTATTCTATTCTATTCTATGCTATTCTATTCTATTCGTTGACCAGGTTGTTTATTCACAGAGTCGGCTGCATCTTCTGCTTATATTTCCCAGCAGAGACAGCCGTTCATGAATGCAGAATGAAGCCACACCTAAATACCTGTGCACTCTTTCTGTACTTCAGTCCTGCATTATTTATTCATGTATTAATACACACTGCATTCTTGAAATCGATTCATTATTCATGTAATTTTCCAAGAAGGTAATTCCAGAAATGTAAAGCTGGAGAGTTTCTCTGTAGCAGAGCAGGTTTACTCAGCAGTTGGCGACTCTGTGGACTGATTACGCTATCAATCTGCAGTTTGACTGCGGTTTGGCAAACACTGACGAACTCTACAAGCCCTCGTCCTCCAGAGCAACAGATCGCTGAGTCTGTATGACAAACACTACTGACCTACTGAATCCACACTGACACTGACCTACTGCATCATCATCATCATCATCATCATCATCTGACAGACGCTTTCACACTCACTTTCTGAAAGAAACGAACACTTTCATTCAACAAGGATGCATTAAATTGATTAGTAGTAGTGACAGTAAAGACATTTATAATGTTACAACAGATTTCTATTTCAAATAAATGCTGTTTAACTGTTTATTCATCTTAGAATCCTGAAAAAAATGTGTCACAGATTCCACAAAAATATGAAGCAGCACAACTCTTCTCAACATTGATAATAATCAGATTTAAATTACAGTTTAAAATACTTTCAAATAGAAAAGTTATTTTTGAATTGTAATAACATTTCACAATATTGCCAATTTTACTGTATTTTTATCAAATAAATGCAGCCTTTGTGAGCACTGAAGAGACTACTATCAAAAACATTGAAAAACCGACATCACATACTGTATCTGTACAATGCCTAACTAACTGAAGTACTGACTTGACTATGCAATAAACCTCAGCCTAAAACAGACGAAAAATCAAGACTAAAGATCTGCATTAGTAATAAACATATTGACTTCTTTGCGATAGATAGATAGATAGATAGATAGATAGATAGATAGATAGATAGATAGATAGATAATATTACATTAAATCGAATTCTCTATTCTATTCTATTCGTTGACCAGGTTGTTTATTCACAGAGTCGGCTGCATCTTCTGCTTATATTTCCCAGCAGAGACAGCCGTTCATGAATGCAGAATGAAGCCACACCTAAATACCTGTGCACTCTTTCTGTACTTCAGTCCTGCATTATTTATTCATGTATTAATACACACAGCATTCTTGAAATCGATTCATTATTCATGTAATTTTCCAAGAAGGTAATTCCAGAAATGTAAAGCTGGAGAGTTTCTCTGTAGCAGAGCAGGTTTACTCAGCAGTTGGCGACTCTGTGGACTGATTACGCTATCAATCTGCAGTTTGACTGCGGTTTGGCAAACACTGACGAACTCTACAAGCCCTCGTCCTCCAGAGCAACAGATCGCTGAGTCTGTATGACAAACACTACTGACCTACTGAATCCACACTGACACTGACCTACTGCATCATCATCATCATCATCATCATCATCTGACAGACGCTTTCACACTCACTTTCTGAAAGAAACGAACACTTTCATTCAACAAGGATGCATTAAATTGATTAGTAGTAGTGACAGTAAAGACATTTATAATGTTACAACAGATTTCTATTTCAAATAAATGCTGTTTAACTGTTTATTCATCTTAGAATCCTGAAAAAAATGTGTCACAGATTCCACAAAAATATGAAGCAGCACAACTCTTCTCAACATTGATAATAATCAGATTTAAATTACAGTTTAAAATACTTTCAAATAGAAAAGTTATTTTTGAATTGTAATAACATTTCACAATATTGCCAATTTTACTGTATTTTTATCAAATAAATGCAGCCTTTGTGAGCACTGAAGAGACTACTATCAAAAACATTGAAAAACCGACATCACATACTGTATCTGTACAATGCCTAACTAACTGAAGTACTGACTTAACTATGCAATAAACCTCAGCCTAAAACAGACGAAAAATCAAGACTAAAGATCTGCATTAGTAATAAACATATTGACTTCTTTGCTCAGTCGACACTGAGAGTGTGAGATTGTAGATTGAAGGAATGAAGGAAGAAAACATAACATTCATCTTAATCACTGCACCAGTAAAGCATTACGAATGCTGGTTTAAAATCTCGGTTGAGATAAAAAGCCAGTGATTTTGTAGTATGTATTGCAGGATACACTCTAAAAAATGTTGGGTTAAATACAACCCAGTGCTGGGTAAAATATGGACAAACCCAGCGATTGGGTTACTACCCAGAAGGTTGGGTTAAACATTTAACCCAACCGTTGGTTGAAAACAACCCACTTGTTGGGTTTGTCCATATTTTACCCAGCACTGGGTTGTATTTAACCCAACATTTTTAAAGTGTACATTTCTATAAAAGCAGAAAAGAGTTCACCCAAAAATGAACATTTACTCATCCTCAGGCCATCCCAGATGAGTTTGTTTCTTCACCAGAACAGATGTGGAGAAATGCAGCATTACATCACTTGCTCACCAATGGATGCTCTGGAGTGAATGGGTGCCGTCAAAATGAGAGTCTAAACAGCTGATAAAAACATCACAATAATCCACAAGTAATCCACATCACTCCAGTCCATCAATTAACATCCTATGAAGCCAAAAGCTGCGTGTTTGTAAGAAAAAAAAACATCAATACATTTTTAACTTCAAGCCATTGATTCTGGCACAAATATGATCCTATAATCGATAATGACCTCCTGTGAAAAAGTCCATCTCCTGTTGTCCTCTCACATCAAAATCCAACAACATATTTCTTTAGAGTTGTTTTGGACTGTTTTTGCTTGTAAACAGTGTTTGATTTGTGCATATTTTTCTCCTGAGTCAGAGGAGACTACTTTTTCATGGGAGAAAGCAATATTATGGATAATGGACTAAAGTTAAAAACGTCTTGATGGATTTGTTTCTTAAAAACACGCAGCTTTTGGCTTCTCAAGATGTTAACTGATGTACTGGAGTGGTGTAGATTATTGTGATGTTTTTATCAGCTGTTTGGTGAGGGACCTCCAGAGTGCCCACCCCCCCTCCCCATTGGAGGTTATATGGCGTGAGGACACGCCTTCCGGAGGGGGGCGTTATGTCAGACTCTGTTCCATGTTTTGTGTGTGTCCTGCTCCCCATGTGCCTTCCCATGCCCTTATTTGGTTAGTTTCCTGTTCCTCCCCTCATTAGTTAAGTTCATTTGTCCCAGGTGTTTCCCTTGATGTTTCGTTGCTCCCAGGTGTGTCTCGTCATCCCCTCCTCCTGTGTGTATAAAAAGTGTTCCCAGTCCCAAGTTCTCTGTCCGACGTTAAACGTCTTCCTGAGTTCGTCTCCCTTGGTTCCTGAAAATAAAGTCTTGGTAAAAGTATTCTCCAGCGTCTCCTCGTTCCTCGTGTGTGTGCACCGTGACAGATAGCCTGAGAGTATATTTTTAGCAAACTGTAATTTCTGGGTATTTCTGTTCCTTTAACTGTGGATTTCCTTGGTCACTGCAAGTACATCAGAGTTTTATTGTTCTGTACAATAAAAGCCAGACAGTGTGAAATTAAAGTTTCATTCTGTAGTTGTAATGAAAGTATCTCCATGCACATATCTGTAGTATCACCCTGAGATTATTTCAAGAAACTCCAGCATATGGGAGAACTTACTGCTTTAATACGTATTAAAGATTCATTATGGATCTATTCAAGGCTCGTAATTAATTCCAGACAGAAGATTGTCAAGTGTCCCGTAATTATTTGTTTTCCTCGTCTGTCTGTTATCAGTAGGATCCAAAACTCTAGTAAGCAATACACACAGCGTTAATTACTCCCACCTGGTGGAAACACTATATCTCCATAACCTTTTCCTAATGGCTGTGAGGCCCATCGGCTCCCAGGTGTGTCATTATAGATCAGGCTGAGATTAGAGAGAGAGAACCAGCAGAGCAGGATTAAGAAACACAGGCGGGGGGTTCGTAGACTGACGAAGGGTTCACGAGCATGCAATGATGCTCGGCCAATCAGGACGCAGAGCTCAGGAAAGACGCCACATTTCACAGCACTGCTGACTCGCGGGAAGAAGCCGAGCCAAGAAAAGTAGACTGATGTCAGCAGATCTCTCTCGCTCTCCATTCTCTCTGTCTGAGATCTCAGTGCTGGACTTGCAGAAAACAGAGTTCATTCAATTTCACTGATTAATTGGCCCATTTTTCTTTCCTAATGTATTTATGCATATTTTAAATGGACCTTCTGTCCAGACGCAGTACTGGGATCAGAAATGAAACAAAGTTTGGGGCAAAACATTTTCAAGAAATGGCTCCCCAATTTTTTTTTATAAATAAATAAATAAAATACTTTAATATAATAATGCATAATCATATTTTATAGATCGAATTAATAAAATGTATTAATTAAATTAATATGTATATATAAGGTTACATTATTATTTTATTATTACACAATACATTAGTATAATTAATAATACTATTATATAATATTTTTTATTCTTTATATGTTTTTTTTTAAAATGTATTAATTACATGAACTAATCAAATATATAAATATAATATAAAATATAATATAAAATATAATATGTTGGGAGAGATATATATACAAACACACACATATATACATATACACACACACAAATAAATATATATATATATATATATACACACACAATGTTTAAAACTAGCTAAACACAAAGATTCTCCATAGACTTTAAATAAAAATGAGTAAAGCTTGTCTAAGAAAACAACAATTGCTAAAGTGTAATTGGTCAGAACTGTTTTAAGGTGGGGCTTTTTTTAATTTTTATAATCAGCTCTGAAAACACTGAATGAGAAAAGAAAAACTCTCCCAACAAATGAAAAAAGTGATACATCAAAATCTGACGTTAAACAATAGATTGCTGCATAATCTAATATGAAAACCGGCTTAAATCATTAATTGTATTCTAGCCCAAGTTTATTCAGTTATGAAATGCTGATTTTATAGGCAACAGCCAGAATTGTTCAGATCAAATTTACTGTGACATATTTGACACAAATGAACAGCATGATGTGTGTTTTTACATGCTTAGGAAAAAAAAAGCTCTTATAAAGGTATAAAATGCTCCTGAAATCAATTCCTGGGGGCAAATATTGGCCATTATTAAAAAAGTACATTTCTGACACTGTACTGAACGCATCGATCCACATCTCTTAAGAGACTGACGGGGACACAGTAGACGGATGGAGTGAGTGAGTGACACGCAGAAAGATGGAGGGATGATATAAAGGGCAAACGAGGTGAGGGAGAACAGAGAGAATGAAATATGAGGAAGATAAAGAAATGACATTACCGTTTATCTCCACAGAGAGACCTTCTGGAGAAAAACAGAAGACGGACGCTTTCTCATCCAGATAAAATAAAAACTGATGGACATGGTCAGATAGAGAGAAAGAAAGACTGAATAATCCTGTACAAACACTGATGAAATCAAACTCAAAGAAAATTAAAACCAAATGCAAACATGCAAAACTGAGAATACCTCGAGACCGTAAAAGATACCAAGCTAACTATAGACCAGCCGTGAAAAAAAACAGACACAAAAATCCAGGAAAGCCAAAGATGAAAGATTCAGTGCGACTGTACAACAGATGAGGCACAAACAGAAATGAAAAACATCCTCCTAAAATTGAAAAACAAAAAACAATTCAAAGCATCAGACAGAAACAAATTGCATTTCCAAACATTTCTTCCACAACGATGGATGATGGGGAAAAAATATCAAAGGCCTCCTGGGAGAGAAACACAGGCTCTAGTACACTTGTATTGCTAAATTAATTCCCATTGTACTTTCATTTATATTATTACACACTGTCCCTGTTTTTTATATCCTTTTCACTTTATTTACTTGATTAATATGAATGCATTACAGTAATTGTTACATTTAATAAAGTAATTGTTATTGACATAATGCCACAATTAAGAATATAAGTAAATATATAAAAATTATATATATATATTTATATGTGTGTGTGTGTGTATATATATAAATATACACTGTATATATACTGTATATATAAATATATATATACACACACACACACACACATAACTTGTATACACATTTACATATACATTTTTTAAAGAAAAATATTATATTTTGAGTGAACAGATCAACATTTCAAAAAAGCATCTACTAATTAAATTTTTTGTGAGATATATGCATAAAACAATGGGGGGGGGAATCAATAAATGGAAAACATTTACTTCATAGCAGTTTCTCAGGTTGCTTATTAAGATTATATTATCTTATATATAGATTATATATCTTTCCTAGAAATCAAAATGGATAATGCAGAAAAATAGCTTTTTTTCCGCAGCAAATCAATGAATGTTCAATAATGAGTCAATATGTTTAGCTTCAATAATCTTCCTGATGCCTGTGTTAAACAGTGTTTGAAGTGATTGCTCTCTTGAGTATGATGTCTGTGAATGATCACACCTGGGAATCCCAGTGGATCAGAAACACAACCTCCGAGAGCAGCGATGGGTTCAAATAAATCACTGGAGCTTCCTCTAGTCTACTCTCAATGTGTCTGAGACCTGTCCTGGAAAAACACAATGTAACTTGTAGTTCTTGTCTTTACAAATACTTTGCAAACACACAGTGACATGTTGGACTTTGGGTTGGGCAGAAGCAGAAGTCTCGGTTTTGAGGGATCGCTCTAATGTGTGTGTGTGTGTGTGTGTGTGTGTGTGTGTGTGTGTGACCCCTGGCTGATTGTCCAGTCAGTTGTGTTTACCGTGTTTAGCATGTTTGACGTGACAGAGCTTCTGTTCAGAGTTTTTGTGAGTGGGAACTTTTTCTCAGTATTTAACACAAGTTTAAACTTGTTTGTGTGATGTCTATAAATGTTATTTAACATCTGAGCTGTTGTTGTTTTTCAAAGCTTTCTGAAACTCTGTTTCCAATGAAACCACAGATTCCCAATAGAACATGTTCACATTTAGGGTATTTTGATGCTTAAATAAATAATAATAATAAACAAATTCTCTTTCTCTGTTTATGTCTGTAGATTTCAATCTTTAAGGATTTTTTTTCTCTTACAAACACCAAACTGTACAGTTTTATTCCTCTCTATATTCTGAAGGTTTGTTCATATTTCATTCACACTGATTTATACAACATTTCACTCCTAAAAACATGGTGAAAATGTGTTTGTTTTCTGTCTGTGACTTTACAGTCTGGAAATACTTTAGGCTATAGCAAATTATTTCTCAGACCCCCATCACTTTAAGAACCACTGGTCTACACAGAAGAATGACCTGTCTAGACTCTGCCTCGGTACGAGTTGTGTCGAGCTATTCATTAGTCCGTTTGATGAGAAAATATGAAATTGATAAAATGGGTTATTAGTCCATACAACTGCAGCAGTGGAGGACTATTATTCTGCT
Organism: Sinocyclocheilus anshuiensis; assembly: GCF_001515605.1. Lineage (NCBI taxonomy): Eukaryota > Metazoa > Chordata > Actinopteri > Cypriniformes > Cyprinidae > Sinocyclocheilus > Sinocyclocheilus anshuiensis. Next base: position 319,032 of record NW_015554124.1, on the reverse strand, counting down.
GCGTGATACTGCAGAAGAACTGATGATGGCATGGTTTGATCTTCGGCTGACCAATCAGCAGAAAGGGGCATTTCATTCCTGCCCACGTGTCGAAATTGAATATTCAAGCTATTTATTCATTTTTCCACCCATGAACGAAAAACGAAAATTTAAGCTGAATTCTCGTTTTTCATTTTTTGGAAAAAAACAAAAAAACTAAAAAGGAGCTGTTTTCTCATTTTTCTACTTTCAATATTAAATCAAAAAACGAATGATCGAATGATACAAGGATTATACACAGATTTACCCTGATTCATTAGGATGGTTTTACATTATTTTCCATTTTCACCTAAAACATTGAAAACCTGCTTATTTCCATGTACAATGTTCAGTCATATTGGAAAAACACACACAAACATAATGGGGTTATTTTCATTTCCTTTTTAAACTCACAGCAGTGACTCTGTCTGTCCTTCTGACACACTTACAGTTCAGCCGCAAGATGAGGTCATAACCTTGATAGAGAGAGATAGAGCAGGCCGTGTCTTCAGCTTCATCCCTGGAGAATGTGCTTCTCTCTGCTCTGTGTCCCTCACCTGCACTTCCTCTGTCTGACATTGCCTTTAGTGCTATAATAACCCATTTTTTTACTCTGGATTGCATGGTGTCCTTCTCCTCCTCCTCTCTCTCTCTCTCTCTCTCTCTTTACCTGCCAACTCACCTCAGCCAGTCTGCCGTTACAGAGCGAAAGTAAATGAAAGATGGGTGGTTGGGACAGCCGATACTTTCTTTCCGTCTCATTGGGCCTTTACACTCCACCAGAGTGTGAGACATGTCTCCATCACAATCACAAATGCTGCTGCCTCACTGTTCCAGGTTGATAAGAAGTCACAGCCAATAAGAGTGCTTGTTATTGTGTGACGTCAGTCAATGATCGCTCACTGAAAAGAAGGGAGCATCAAGTGTTCTGAGGCTGAACAAGAACGATAATTTTCCATAAGGTGGACATTTATTCTGTGAGTCATTGAAACAATGTAAGTGTGCTTTGATATACTTTACTAGGAGATTCTTTATTTATGTTTGTCAAGTGACGGTATAATTGTATTAGTACATTATCGCTAGCTTGTTTACTCACTGGAGCAGCGATAGCAATTCGCGTGTACGTGTTCATCTGCTGTATTGCCTTCTTAACAAGTTTAATTATTCAGTTCATATATTTAAGTGATGTTTATAGGTACTAAATTCATAGTATTGAATATTGTATATCTTGTGGACTGTTAATTACGTGCCATTATGCATATTTACCGTTCTACTTAATGACGCAGCAAAACATAATGACCTTTCACCTACTTCTATCTGCGAGCTTCATGTGCCATGTGTCACAATTGCAGTACATGTTAAATACTTGAAGAATATGATTATATATTATTGTTTCTTGCCTATTATGTCGATTTATTGTTATTACTGTCTACTGATTGTTATCTCTGTTAATTCCTTTGATAAGAAGTCACAGCCAATAAGAGCGCTTGTTATTGTGTGACGTCAGTCAATGATCGCTCACTGAAAAGAAGGGAGCATCAAGTGTTCTGAGGCTGAACAAGAACGATAATTTTCCATAAGGTGGACATTTATTTCGTGAGTCATTGAAACAATGTAAGTGTGCTTTGATATACTTTACTAGGAGATTCTTTATTTATGTTTGTCAAGTGACGGTATAATTGTATTAGTACATTATCGCTAGCTTGTTCACTCACTGGAGCAGCGATAGCAATTCGCGTGTACAAGTTCATCTGCTGTATTGCCTTCTTAACAAGTTTAATTATTCAGTTCATATATTTAAGTGATGTTTATAGGTACTAAATTCATAGTATTGAATATTGTATATCTTGTGGACTGTTAATTACGTGCCATTATGCATATTTACCGTTCTACTTAATGACGCAGCAAAACATAATGACCTTTCACCTACTTCTACCTGCGAGCTTCATGTGCCATGTGTCACAATTGCAGTGCATGTTAAATACTTGAAGAATATGATTATATACTATTGTTTCTTGCCTATTATGTCGATTTATTGTTATTACTGTCTACTGATTGTTATCTCTGTTAATTCCTTGTTAATTTCAGACCACATCTATACAAATGTCCACAACCTGTGCCTAAACAAGAAATGCCCTGTTGTCTGACTGTGCTGTCAATTGCTGTTAATTCTCAATCACTTATTAAAATCTGGAACTGAATCCTGCCTCCGGTGTCCTTACCGACACACCAGTGCGAACACAAACCCACTTGAACTAGTGCACATTCAATTCTAAAGAATCTTTTTCCACACAGGTCGTTCGGTTATTCTGACATTTCAGGAACATGCTGTTTTTATCTGCTCTGTAGGTGGTTGTGCTTCAAACTCTGGAAATTTTGGGGTCTGATGTGTCCACAACCTGTGCCTAAACAAGAAATGCCCTGTTGTCTGACTGTGCTGTCAATTGCTGTCAATTGCTGTTAATTCTCAATCACTTATTAAAATCTGGAACTGAATCCTGCCTCCGGTGTCCTTACCGACACACCAGTGCGAACACAAACCCACTTGAACTAGTGCACATTCAATTCTAAAGAATCCTTTTCCACACAGGTCGTTCGGTTATTCTGACATTTCAGGAACATGCTGTTTTTATCTGCTCTGTAGGTGGTTGTGCTTCAAACCCTGGAAATTTTGGGGTCTGATGCATGTCGAAATATAAATCAATTCATCCCTAGGGCTACATAGTGTCTTTTTCAGGGGAATGTTAATTTTAAAATAAAATTTAAAATATTTTGTTACATTGTTGCATTACGCTAATGAAAGTAACTTGCATGGTTACTTTTTTGAAATACCAAAAAAAAAAAAAAAAAGTATAATCTCATCTAGGCGTTACTTTTTTGAAAAACCAAAAAAAAAAAAAAGAGTATAATCTCATCTAGGCTGCATTTATTGATAAAAATAGAGTGAAATCAGTAATTTTGTGAAATATTATTTAAAATAACAGTTTTCTATTTGAATATATGTTAAAATGTAATCTATCCCTGTGATGTAAAGCTGAATTTTCAGGATCATTTCTCCAGACTTCAGTGTCACATGATCCTTTCAGAAATCATTCTAATTTGCTGATTTGATGCTCAGGCGTCTGCTAAATGACTAAATGTAAATGTAAATGTAAATGTATCCCTGTGATGTAAAGCTGAATTTTCAGGATAATTTCTCCAGACTTCAGTGTCACATGATCCTTTCAGAAATCATTCTAATTTGCTGATTTGATGCTCAGGAAACATTTCTGATTATTACCAATGCTGAAAACTCTTGTGCTGCTCAATATTTTTGTGAAAACGTGGTAATTTTTAACTGTCTTTACTGTCACTTTTGATCAATTTAATGCATCCTTGTTAAATAAAATGAAAAAATATTGTACTGACCCCAATAATAGTAGTATAAAGTAACATATTAATACATTTTGCATCATCAGTGTTTTTTATTATTCAAAACAATCATTTTATTTGTTAATTTTCTCCCTTTACAAGATATGCATACAACAACTAAACCCTTGAACTTTCCTAAATACATGTAATTAGATTATGAGGTTTATTTATTGTTGTATAAAAATGTCATTTGACACATTTGATTATTCACATAATCACAAAAAGTTATAACTACATTCTAGAGCATTTGTGCTGAGCTAAAAGAGTCTCAAATTCTTCCACCCATCAGAGAGAGGGAGAGAAAAACAGCATGAGGTTCAAGCATTCAAGACATCCTTAAGGTGAACGAGCACGTCAATTCCCCATCGCAGTCAGCCTGACTGGAACGACCAAGGCTAATGGATCCATAACTGTGTACTTTCTTTCCTTCTCCTCCCCTCCTTTTCTTTTTCTACATTTACCTCACTCCAAAAACAGAAAGGAGAGAGAGTGAGAGGGCAGAGGAGAGACAGGTCACTCTCTTTGACTGGTGTCAGTCTGATGGGCTGTAAAGAGTTAAACGCACAGAGAGCTTCACAACACAACAGAAGCGCCGCATGCATTACTCTCGGCGAGGAGAGAACAAAACATGTGCGGCATGCTGTTTGAGCACGTGTCCAGGTCTTGCTCTGTCATAGTGACCATATGAAAGCCTACAGGTTTTATTTTCTGACCAGCATGATGAACAATGTGAGAGTGAGAATGAAATAATCACTCTGTCCAACCTCGAGATGACCTCTGCAGCGTGTGCTTTATATCGTAATGGGACTTCCCATTGACACCTATTGATTTTTTTTTAACCAATTATGTTTTCTGTACCCTAAAACTAAAGCTATCTTTTATATAAAACTGAATTTCTTTATTCTAAGTTGTATGAGTAGTCCTTTGTCATGCAAAACCCACCGTCATGACGGCTAGTGCTCCATATGGTTTGTTATACCGTTGCCAGAATGTTGATTATGATGGATGATGAATGTCATGCAATTTTACACAAAAATAAAAATGCAAGATAACCATTTAATTTCCAAGACGACAACTGGAAGCTACACACTATGTAAAACATGCAATGCAGTTACCTATTTAACTTATTTTGTCTTTTTCAGAAAGCATCCTAGTTTAACATACTATTTAATTTTTATACATATATATTTTTGTATATTTTACAGGGCATGGATGTATGACATAATGACATGGATGGATGGATGGATGGATGGATGGATGGATGGATGGATGGATGGATGGATGGATGGATGGATGGATGAAATGACGGATGGATGGATGGATGTATGGAATGACGGATGGATGGATGGATGGATGGATGTATGGAATGACGGATGGATGGGTTGACGGATGTATGTATGGAATGACGGATGGATGGATGGATGGAATGACAGATGGATGGAGGATAGAATGACGGATGGATGGATGGATGGAATGACGGATGGAATGACGGATGGATGGATGGAATGATGGATGGATGGAATGACGGATGGATGGATGGATGGATGGAATGACGGATGGATGGATGGATGGAATGACGGATGGATGGATGGATGGATGGACAGATGGAATGACGGATGGACGGACGGACGGATGGACATAATAACAGAAGGATACATAATGATAATGGATGGATGGATAGGCAGATAGATAGAACAAAGGATGGATGGATGATAGATGGATGGAAAGATATATAGAACAAAGGATAGATGGGTGGATGGAATGGCAGACATGACAGAATGATACATAGAACAATGGATGTATGGATGGAAGGATGGTACGATAGACAATGATAGAATGATACATAGAACGATGGAAGGATGACAGACAGATGGATGATGGATGGTTGTATGGATGGAACAACAGACATAATGATATAATATAAAGAACAATGAATGGATGGATGGAACAACAGGCATAATGATATAATGATACATAGAATGATGGATGGATGACAGATGGAAAAAAGGATGGATGAAAGATGGATGGATGGATAGATGGAACAACAGACATAATGACAGAATAATACAAAGAACGGTGGATGGATGGATGGATGGATGGACTGATAGATTGAATAAAGAATGGATGGATGGATAGAACTAATGGATGGATGGAACAACAGACATAAATGACAGAGCAATACATAAAACAATGCATGGAGTGAAGGACAGATAGATAGACAGGTGGATGGATGGATCGACAGAACGATAGACAGATGCCATGCTACATGCCACAGAACAACGATAGCAAAACACACAGGATTGTGCCCACCCACTATACGCAATACTAATTTCACTTGGCTGGAATCAGCTGGTGTTGATGCAAGTATCTTGCATCCTGTGGGAGCCCAGCCCAAATCTGAATCACTAATCTCAAAAGAACCTTGCTGGCATCCTCTGGCCTGAAGCAGCATCCGTTCTGTCAAAGTTAAACATGTTTATCAGCAAGTTTTGTTCACAATATGGAATGGCTCCGATTTCTGCTCCTGGCCTCTAATGTTGCAGGTCACTGCTCTGGATTATTAGCCTTCCGGACACTTCCATCGTCCCTGAACCAGCAAATCTGTTGAGTTTGGTTGAGAGATGAGAGGAGTGGAAGGGGGACACAATGATCTCAGAAGAAGAGAGAGAGGAGCCCCCGTCATGACGACAGATGAATCTGCCAACTGCACGACACCTGCTCCCACAGCGACGGGCTGGAGGCCAATGAGAGCGAGTGGGTGTGCACAGCAGGGTCCTGGCTGACTGTACGCATGCATATGTATGAGTGTGTATAGTGCCTGCCGTCCCAGCAGGCCGTGAGTCTGTTCCTGTTCTTCATTCTGGTGCTGCACAAAATTACCAAGCACATGCCAGGTAAAAAGGTAAAGGGAAGGGATATTGTGGTGAAGAGTAGAGATTTCACAGGCATTTCTATATGCTTCTTTCTAGCGCGGCATAAATCTATATTCTGAGGCAGCTGTAATCTGACCATTTAATGTTCATAAATATCTAAAGAGTTTAAAACAGGCAAAGAAAATATTGGCCTAAACTGGTGGAAGGATTGAAAAATACAATGAGATTCAAGAGCTTTCCTAGACTGTAAAAGACAAAAAAATGTATTTTTTTAAGTTGTAAATAAAAGATTATTGGAGTACATTTTACAAGAAAATACTGTTTAAGTCTTTCTATTTAAAAATGTCACATTTTAATGATTAACTATAACTAATTATTTGTTAAATTGGCCAAAAATCTCTGAGTGAAAATTATTTTAAATAAAATCCTACACTATTTTTTAGTATATTATTCATATTTTTCCCCAAAGGATTAATGGATGATTAACGCAATTAATGTACAACATTAAATATATAAAGACAGACAGACAGACAGACAGACAGATAGACAGACAGACAGACAGACAGATAGATAGATAGACAGATAGATAGAATTACAATGATAAAACAAAAGACAGTGTTAAAATGACAGATAGAATGACAGAATGATAAATAGATAGACAAACAGATAGAACGAAATACAGATAATTTCATATATGTTAAAATTATTAGAACAATAATTTGTACGTTCATTAGGGAAATAAATATGAGGAGCGTCAGAGCAGTGGAGCTTGAAAATGTTACACTGAAGCATTCGCTTTGCTTTCATTCATTAGCAATTGCTCCAGGGTATGTTGTCTACACACACACAAACACACACACACACTCATACACTCACTCGGAGCGTGCAGAAGAGGAATTCCTCAGTGTTTGTGAACACTGCAGCAGTTACTGACTTAAACTCTCACTCACGTCTCAATGCTGAACGCACACACAGAGCATTAACTAGCAGCCAGCCATTGCAGTCCTGCATCCCGCCTCACAGTCCTGGGACAATTTTATTTGCAATAGTGCAGTCAAGCAGGAAAACAAGAGAACGAAGAAATCAGAAGAGAGGAGAAGCTGCTCCATTCTCAAAATGAGGATGACTTGATGAGTGAATATGATAAAAATGTCAAACAGCTCAAGCACACACATGCTCTGCCTCCATGTCTGAGCATCACATGCACGAATGCCACTTGCTAAATTTAAAAGAAAAATGCATAGTGAGTTTGTTACCAAAAAAAATGTCATTCCACTGCTTCAAACTTTTTTATCATTGCATATGGTGCATTATTTCCCATTTTTAATTGGACTGCACTTTCCGCTGCACCATTTCGCTGACACGCCCTCTCGACACATCAGCCAACCTGATGTCAGCAAAGACCCACGCGCAAAATGATTAACAGTTTCTCATTGGCTACGAAAAGCGCGGGCCGCTCCCCTGACTCTCTCGGCTGTTTAGTGTTTAGGGCAGGGTTCCTCAAATCTTACCCTAGAGGGCCAGTGCACTGCAGAGTTTAGCTCCAACCTTGATCAAACTAACCTACCTGTGATTTTTCTATTAATGATCCTGAAGACATTGATTAGCATGCTCAGGTGTATTTGATTAGGGTTAGAGCTAAACTCTGCAGGAAAGTGGATCTTGTGGGCCAGATTTGAGGATCCCTGGTTTAGGGTCCAGTAGGGCTGTTCGATTCCGATTCCTTGTTATGGAATCGATTCCAAGAATCGATTCCTCACTGTTGTTTTCGATTCTTTTTCGATTCTTGTTTTTTTAGATTGAAGGAACCTAATCTCACCATGATGAAGCTTTATTTGTAAAAAATAAATAAATACATAAATGAAGATACATAAATTGTAATTTTGTCTGCTTTGCCCGTGAAATCAGACATAGCCCACAGCTCAGCAGGGACATGAATGGAACAAGACATGAAGTGTCTAAAATAAATGTGCACAGTTCAGCTGAATGATGAAGTTTACTTTGACTGTATGCTTTGCACAAAATTAACAAACTGTACACTGAAACAAAATAACCAGAACATTAACAATAACTGATAGAGCTCGTGGTTTATCTGTCAATCAGATGCGCTCTCGGCCACTGAACTGTGCTCGGGACGTTTTCTTTTATAATTACCATTGGCTGATAGTTAAATGTTTTTAAAAAATAGTATTTTAGATGGAAATAAGATCAAGACCCTCGAGCACGTCATGATCTATTCTGTCGTGTAAATAAGAACAAGACCCACGATCACGCCATAATCTATTCCGTCGTGCAGCAGCAGCGCTCAAAATTGTGGACAACATAAGCCAGTTCCACCGTAAAATAACCTCTGAATCGTTTTTTTTTTAACTGGTTCATTAAAACTATCTATCCGAATCAGGAAACTAATCAGACTTCTAATCACTTTTAGCGAGCACGAGGGAGGCGAATGGTAATAAACATATAAAAATGAAAATAATATTTTATCTCACAACTGACAAGGTGAATTGCGGGGAGGAGAAGGGAACCTCCATCTGCAGAAAAACCGAGGAAACCCCGCCTGCATGGTGCATCCCCGTCAGTCCCGAGCAATAAAGTGCCCGTTATCACATCGCTGACATTTACACCGTTACACTGTTTCTGAACAGGGTTTCATAATATCAGATTCAACAATTAAAACAATGATGATGTGAAGGTCACACAGTAAGCGTTCCGTTTATGTAACCAAACATTTACATCCATCAAAATACGTTATAATAACGGGTTCTGTGATGCATTTAAGACTATGCGATCCCCTATGCGAACTGCTTTCATTTAAAGCGATCACACTGACATAGAGAAATAAACAAACAAGTGGCCACAGACACCAACGGGAAGCCCACATGAGCCTATTGCAAGACATAACCCAAAAATGAGTACTACAACATTAAACTACAACAATAACAAAAATAATAGCAATAATTTTGCACGTTATCTGCACCAAAAGGACCAATAAAGAACATGCTCTGACATTTAAAAGCAAAATAAGTCGAAGGCTTCGTTTTATTCCATTACACCTGCTCTCTGACTCGTGCTCGTTTACTTTTCAGTCCCAAACAGAAGCAAGCATCATCATACTGAGCTCTGAAGGATGAAAACGCATCTCACATGAAGCCGCACTTCACGTTTTGCGCGATCAAACAGTTTGTTCATGGGACAAGTTGTGGATCAGCGCATTTCAATCACTTTTTTGATGTGCTGTCATCATACCTTGTATGCTAGTTTGCTGTGTTGTTCAGGGCAGGCGTGGCTGTGAAGCGCATGTTGCTGCTGCTGCTGCTGCTGCTGGGTCATTCATTGAAAAATGCTCCGCTTGTGCTGATATGTGCGTCTCTCTCTGCGGTTTGACTCTCTCTCTCTCGTGCTGTGGAAATACTCTCGAGCGCGTTCTGGGTGGGGAGGGTGGTACGCGTATCTGTCTGTCTATCTGTCTGTCTGTCTGCAGTATGTGCTTGCTCAAGCACTCATACAACCCTTTGAAATGTAAAATTATGAAACGATATTACAGAATCAGATCATAATTTTCTTAAATGTGTATTCAATAATGAAAATGAAAAATACATTCTGATATCTGCTTTCTAATGATTCTGCTTAAAGCCAGAACAACTTTTACCATATGTAAAAGCCATAAAGCTTGACTGGTACAAGTTAGATATGGAAAATTGCATTTCATAATTTCACAGTTGCTACTGTACAGTCACTTATACAGTTGCACATGTAATTTGTGTTCCAAACCTGTATGCGTTCCTTTCTTATGTCAGACACAGAAGACAATATTTTAGAAAATGCATTTTATAGCGTGAATGGGGTCCAGTGTTCTTTAAGCAGTGTTCTTCAACATATCTTATTTTGTGTTCTGCAGAAGAAAGAAATTTCACATTACATAAGGTGGAGTAATTGAATTTTCTTTTTAGGGTCAAATATTCCTTTAAATTGCTCTGGAAGGGAAAAAAAAAGTAATTGAAATGTCATTTAAAAAGCATGTAAAACTAATGTGTATTCATTTAGAACAGACCTAATTGTTAATTTTTATTTAATTCATTTCCTGGTACATCAATTTCCAGCTCCCACCACATTCTGTATTATTTGAAAAGTTAATGCCGCCCTCTGCTGGTTATAATGAGGACATGCAGTCTAGTGATGTACCGCAGGACAATAAAACATACAGTCAGTCCCCCAATAACCAAACTTATAACGGAGAATAAATGAATGTCTGTCAGGTAATGGTGCCATTTTATGCTTGGTATTAAAAATAAATCGCGCTCTTAAAAAAAACAGTAGGCAGTATATACTAGTATTCCATCCTGAACAAACCCTAAGAAAAGTGTGATAAGATTTGCGCGAGCCATTCCTATCGCGAAGCTGATGGTCAATGTAGGCATATGTGTGTCAGTGTGTTTGTATGTACAGTGCATGCATAATTATTAGGCAAGTTGATATTCTGATCACATATTTTTTACCAAGCACATTTTACCAATTCCAAACCACATCAATCTTAATAACTACTATTAATTTTGTATTTAATCATTTATAAGTGATGTATAATTGTCCATGAAGGCTGGAAGTGAAAACCTTCATATATTCAGGTGGTGTGCATAATTATTAGGTAGGTTTTCTTTTACCGATAAAATGAGGCAAAAAAAAAAAATTTAACTCAAAAATTATTAAATGCACATGAGAAATATTCAAAACTCAAACCACATCAATCTTAATAACTACTATTAATTTTGTATTTAATCATTTATAAGTGATGTATAATTGTCCATGAAGGCTGGAAGTGAAAACCTTCATATATTCAGGTGGTGTGCATAATTATTAGGTAGGTTTTCTTTTACCGATAAAATGAGGCAAAAAAGAGAGATTTAACTCAAAAATTATTAAATGCACATGAGAAATATTCAAAACTAATGCACTACAGAAATTGCAAAGTTAAGGCATGACCATTGGACAGCAAGATGCTCGTTGGTTCAGCACGGTCAGAAAAAAAAAACAGGTGGAGAAGAAAAGACACATGACACACAAAACTCTTTTTGCCCAATTTTATTGGTACAAGAAAACCTACCTAATAAGTATGCACACCTGAATAAATGAAGTTTTTTCACTTCCAGCCTTCATGGACAATTATGTATCACTTATAAATGATTCAATACAAAATTAATAGTAGTTATTCAGATTGATGTGGTTTGGAATCGGTAAAATGTGCTTGATAATAAAAATACGATCAGAATATCAACTTGCCTAATAATTATGCATGCACTGTACATACAAACACAAGCACGCACGCACACACACACACATACATACATATGAACATAAATATAAATAATCTGCTATAGAATCCAAGGCCACTAGGAGCGTACTACAACCTTTAGAAAAAAAAAACTTTTGGTGAATTAGGTTTTAATTAAAATATTTGTGTGCTGTACATACAGTAAGGGTGTTATTGTCAAAATTTCACCTGTAGTAAGTCAGTCTGGTCACTACGAACGTACTGCAACCTTTGGAACATTAAAAAACACTTTTGGTGAATTACAGTAATTTTTCTAAGATTATGTACTGTACGTACAGTAAGGAAGATATTGGCAAAATGTCACCTGTAGTAAGTCAGTCTTGTAACTACAAACGTACTACAACCTTTGGAACATGAAAAAACCCTTTTGGTGAATTATAGTAATTTTTTAAAGAAAATAGTTGTGTGCTGTACATACAGTAATGGAGATATTGGCAAAATTTCACCTGTAGTAAGTCAGTCTGGCTTGGTGAATTACAGTAATTGTTTTATAATAATAATTATGTACTGTATAAGAGAACAGAATCAGTCCATCATAAGAGAACAGAATCAGAAGAGCCCACACTGTAAAAAATGACCGTGAATTTAACGGTAAAAGACTGTAAAAATGCTACAGTAAAAACCTGTTAAATGGTTAACGGTAAATTCCCCTACTATATACGGTGAAAAACTGTATTGGACATTACATGTATTGGACATCAATTTTACGGTAGTATACCGTTTTTGGAAGTGAAAAATACCGTATAATTTACAGTGAATACCCGTAAATTGGCATTCCCAGAATTCCCTGCGTTACATTTCAAATTTGATGTTTTTTGTTGAAATAACTATGTTTCTTCTTAGTTTTTTCTTATCAGTTTTGTATATTAGGGTTGTGTGTTACACCCAATGTTGTTAAATGAATGTTTATCGCATTATTTCAGTTTCATGTGTGTTACCATGATGGTGTTTAGCGTTTGTGTGAATGACACTGTGCACCTTCTATATATGTTATTATTTAAAAGCTGCTTGTGATGGGCTTTGGCTCATAATGTGACTTTCTCATCACCACCTGCATTTGGTTGTTATCAGTATTACAAAGGTACAAAACAGATTTCAGTACTTTAATAGGTTGGTATATTAACATGATATCAGTTAATGAAATTACGGTATTTAACTGTAAATTTAAGTTAAAACCGTAAAACCTAAAACATTGCTACCGTATTTTTTACGGTAAAATTCCGGCAACCACAGCTGCCGGTTTTTTACCGTAAATTTTACGGAATTTTTTTTACAGTGCAGCTGTGTGTCTATGAAGAGCGATCAGTCTATGGATCCTCCACTACGTTTTAACGTTGGAAACACATCATCTGCCACCAGGTACTGTAAACATATGGTAAACAATTTGATTAAAGATTACGAGGGCACTTTTGTTGAAATAATAAAAATAATTATGTGCATGGATCAATCATTTATAATAAATGTAATTAATTCCTTGAAAAAGCTAGGAAACCATTTTCACTCAGAAATTGACAGTAAATTTAAACATATGTTTAAGTAAAGGTGACATTTTGGTGACTTTGCTGACTCGCTTTGTAAAATTTTATTTTACATGGTAATAATGGTCTTATTTAAATTTAAGTAATGTTTACTTTAAGTATTTTTAACATTAATACAAATCATTTGTGAAGGATTCATATTGATCGTGTTAAAACATATCTGAAAAAAACAATAACATTGATAGAAAACATTTTACATAAAAAACAAAGTCAGTGTCAATTATAAAGGGAAGGATAAAACAAATAAATCTTACAATCATCTTTCTGCAAAAGCAAAATAAGGTAACATTACCATCACACATACAGTAATGGAAAGTTAATAATTATTGTATAGGTTGTACAGTGATTACAAACCAGCTTAATTCAAACAATAATCCCTCAGTCTGTAGATATAAACTGATGTCCAACGCACACCTGATATGAATTAATAATTAATTACATTAAATCGAGTTTAGTATATTTAAAGCTAAAAGAGGTACAAAAAGCATAGGCTCAACCAAAGTTCACAGTTCTAGTGCTCATATTTAAAATGAAACATCTGCCTAAAAGGTCATATTAGAAAGAAATTACTTACAAGCCACTCGTATTCGACACAGATGTAGTACTTGTTTATCGGATGAATGCATTAGTTCAGGTAATTGACTTGTTAGCAAACATTATCCAAGGAGAGTGCACACATGGACATTTTGAATATCTCGAAAAGAAGAAACTAGTGGTAACATGCAACACAACTAAAAGTTAAGTAGTTTAATCTATTTCTTTACGTGAAATCTCCGAAATCCCTGTGGAGAAAAAGCTTCCGTTGGACAAGTCTGTTAGTGGCTTCTCTCTGTGCGCCTCTGTGTAGAGTAAACTTTAATCCCTTTTTTTTTTTTTTTTTGCATCAGTTGATTAGATGACAAAACACAAAGTAAATATTACTTTGGATTTTCTATTCAAATGTATTTACTGTTCATTAAAATGTCCTAAATTTTACTCTTAATCTGAAGAATCAGTTACCAAATCTCTTCAGTTACCAAAACCCAGCCGTGTGCCTGTGAAAAGTGACTGTTCAGTGGATTACCAAATATGTTTCAATGGTGGAAACACTGGCCACCGGTACACTTTGTAAAGTTTTAAATGTTTTATTGCTCATTATTTGTGGTGCACAAGACTGTACATTGTTGATCATGCTTGTTAAATCCTCACCTGACATTCTTACATAAACTTACATGATCTTTACATCAGCAGGCACACAATGTAAAAAGCATAATTTGTATTATATTCCACATGGGAATGAACTACTAGTTTAAAAGCACTAATATGTTTAGTTATGTTTACTGATAAACCTGCTTTAGTTTGTGTAAAGCAATACGTCATGTGTCTGATATGTTTGCACTCCACTTAAAAGAGGCTTTGTATATAGTATGTCAGACACTATAGATCATGTGTTGATGCCTTCCTAGTGATTACCAACCTCCTCCACAGACCAACCAGTCTAGATCTGCTCACAGTGGATTTTGTGTTTCTACATGCGTTTAGCACCAGTATATATTTTTTCTGTTTTAGCAGTAGCAGCAACAGCGTACACAGAGCTAGTCTGCCAAAACCTTTAAAAGGATAGTTCACCCAAAAATGAAGTGTCTCTCATCGTTTACTCACCCGTATGCCATTCTAGATGTACAAGTCTATCTTTCTTCAGATGAACACAAACAAAGAAAAAAAATAACCCACCTTTGTGAGTCCACATAATGCAAATGAATAGGTGCCTGTTTAAGGTCCTGCCACCGCATCTTGATTGGGTTCAAGTCAGGACTTTGACTAAGCCACTCCAGAACTAGAATTTTCTTCTTTTTTTGGAAATAAATGACCTTGCACTGACGTGCTATTGTGGCTGCGTCATTATTCCGGTCTTTTCCAACCTGCCTCCTCACAGAGCCATTCAGAGGTGGAATTGCTCTTATGATTTGAATAGAATCTTTAATGGATGCCACTGTTTTTCAGATAGTCCACCACTTTAGTATGAGATACACACAAAACAAAAGAAATCAGGATGGGGGAAAACACTTTTTCACAACACCGTATTTTAAACTTCTAAACACACACCTATCATTTTGCTTCATAAGAAATTAAGAAGTGGATTATTTTTCTAAAAACCTTCATTTGTGTTCATCTAAAGGAGGAAAGTCATATATAACTGGGATGGCATGAGGTTGAGATGATAGATCTTCTTTAATAAGTATTTTAAATAATTCAAAGAGTTATCATGACTAAAGTGCAATAACGTGGACATTTAATTTCACAGCCATGAAGTCCTCAACACATTTAGATCAAATCTGATGAACAAGTTTCAGTGTATGTATGAAGGAACAGCAAATCAGGGAAACCCAACACTCCTGAATGAGATCTACACAGAGCTCTACATCACAGAGAGTGAGAGTGGAGAGATCAGTAATGAGCACGAGGTGAGACAGATTGAGACACAATCCAGGAGAGCAGCAACAGAGGACACAGTGCAGAAATTCATCCTGGACTGTGCTGAAGAGAAAGAGAATCAGGACATCCAGCTCATATTTCCACTTCCTTTCAGAGAGCTCAATCTGATGAAGGACAAAACACTCAGTCTTTCAGATCTTCTTCAAGTCTTTTTCCCTGAAATAAAAGAAATAGACATTTGTTCATATTTGACGGTCTGGACGAGTGTCGCCTGTCTCTGGATTTTCAGAGCGATGTGAGGTTGTGTGATGTAAGTGAATCGGCCTCAGTGGACGTGCTGCTGACGAACCTCATTGTGGGGAATCTGCTTCCCTCTGCTCTCATCTGGATCACCTCCAGACCAGCAGCAGCTGATCTCGTCCCCTCTGAGTGTGTCCATCGAGTGACAGAGGTATCATCTCACACCTGAAGTCATCAAGGAGCCTCTACATCATGTGCCACATCCCAGTGTTCTGCTGGATCTCAGCCGCTGTTCTAGAGAAGATGTTGAGTCAAGCAGAGAGTGGAGAGATTCCCAAGACTCTCACTCAAATGTACACACACTTCCTGATGGCACAGATTAGCATCAAAGACAAAAAGTACAACGAGAAGGACAAAAAGATGATTTTCAAACTAGGTAAACTGGCATACAAACAACTGGAAAAAGGCAATGTGATCTTCTATGAGGAAGACCTGAGAGAGTGTGGCATTGATGTGACAGAAGCATCAGTGTACTTAGGATTGTGCACTCAGATCTTCAGAGAGGAGTTTAGCTTGTATCAGGGGAAAGTCTTCTGCTTTGTTCATCTGAGCGTTCAGGAACATCTCGCAGCTCTATATGTGCACCTCTCCTGTACAAAACACAACAGAAATGTGTTTGACCAAATCACCAAACATAGTTTGTCGTCTAAAATTAAGGACTGGTTTTAAATCAATTCATCAAAACATGTTTCATTATCTGAGTTGCATCAAAGAGCTGTGGATAATGCACTACAGAGTAAAAATGGACATACATGTATATGACACAGTGCACAGTATATGAGATCTGGCACAATAAAGGAAGTCAAACTCTCTTCATCTCAGTGGTCAGCTGTAGCTTTTGTGTTGTTGACATCAGAGAAGGAGCTGGATGTGTTTGATCTCAAGACATTTGTTGTAGGAAGCAGTAAAGCTGAAAATATTAAAGTTTTTCAGAAGCTGCTGCCTGTGATTAAAGAATCCAGATCAGTTCAGTAAGTATCACTAAGAACAATCACTTCACTTTTAAAACTTTAAGACAATCAAAATTAAAAGCTCATAAATCTTCAATTCTGCAGATGTTATCCAGAGTTTAATTGTCACTATTTTATGCGTTTTCTATAAAGTTCTATCTGCAGATTAGTTCTAAACAAGTTTTAAGTTACAAATGAATTAATACATAAATATTGATTCAATTCAATTGAAACATGGATAATAAATTAAGAAATACATCTGTGTCTGTGGGTTTTTCTTACAGAACGGATTAATTACATTGGAATTGAAAGTTATTGTTTATCGCAGCAAATGATTATATTGCTTTTGTTTTCAATTCATAGTGTTTACAAGTTTAATTTTAATTTCTCTGCAGCATAAGTAATTGTGGTTTCACTGATGAAGGTTGTGCTGCTCTGGCTTCAACCTTGAGATCAAACCCCTTACACCTGAGATGACAAAACTGAATCTATCTTGGAATAAACTAGGAAGTTCTGGTGTGGCGTTTCTCTGTTGTGTACTCAAGAATCCTCAATGTAAGCTGGAGAAACTGTGGTAAGACAATATTTGACTCTGACACATGAAACAAGTATATTTGAAGCGCTCAGCCTCTTTCTGCTGCTGTGAGTTCAGTTATTTGAGCTGTATATGACTGAACACATGAACTGCTCCTCAGTAACATGATACTGCAGAACTGAAATTCACAATGAAATACACACTCACTCACACAATCGACATTTCAGTCTCTTGACTTTAAACAAACTCAAGCACAACACAGTCACAACGGAGAACATCTCAGTTATGTATGGTAACCCTTGTTCCCTGATGGAGGGAACCGAGTCGTTGTCAAAGTTGCGACATTAGGGGTCGCACTTGGGATTCCAGACACCTGGGATCATGCGTTTCACCTTGGACATCTAGGAGAGGTTATCTCAGTAGAAAGCCTTTTCTTCTGCTTAAAAATAATAATAAAAATTCAGCGGCTGGTGAACCTGGTTGTTGGGAAGTGTTCACTTCCTCAAGTGAGAAGAGAACACTATGGAGACCACATCCTACTCGAAGGGAGGTGACGTGGAGATGCATCCAATAGACTTGCTAAAGAAAGTACTACATAGGTAAGGTTCTGTGGAGGACACCAACATAAGGGGAGAACAGTCAATCACAGTACCTAGTGACAGAGCAGCTCTCTGTCCAGGGGAAACGCAGATAGAAATTAATTAATAGAAATTTAGCAGTAGAAGATACACATATGGGACCACCATAGGGAGTCACAACATATGGACCACTAACCTAATATGAGAGTTCACTTGAGGGATACTTAAAGTAATGGGTTCTGCAGTGACTTCCACCGCAAAACAAGCTGCGTGAGAGCACTTGACTGATGGAGAGGGTAGTCCAGGGTTCATAAGAAGGAACTGAATATGGACTCACATGCACACATTATCACATTACCAGGCATCTGAATTCAGGTGTTAGTACCCAGAACTCTGGAGTAAACTGGTTCCATTCACAGATTATCGAATCTGGCAAATGTATTCGGTGTAGCTCAGCCCGCAGCTCTACCAATATCTGCTAGTGAGGCACCATTTGCCAAAGCTGGCTAAGCAGCAACGCTCCTGGTTGAGTGAGATCTCACTCCCAAGGGAAATGGTAAACCTCTGGCATGATAATCCAAGAGAATAGTTTCCACAATCCAGTGGGAGATTCTCTGTTTAGAGACACCCTTCCCCTTTGCTGTCCTACAAATAAGACAAAGAGCTCTTCAAACGATTTGAAACCCTGTGTATTCTCCAAATAGATGTGCAGGGCTTGCAGCGGGCAAAACAAAGACAGGTCTGGGTCTCCCTCGTCAGGAGGGATAGCTTGCAGGGTCACGCCTTTGGTCCCTAAAGGGAGTAGTGAGAACCTTAGGCACATATCCTGGTCGGGTCTTAGGACAACGTAAGAGTCTGCTGGCCCAAATTCTAGGCATATTTCATTGACAGAGAGGGCTTACAGATTCCCCATCCTCTTGATAGAAGTGTGCACAGTTGGGTGGTCCATCTTCATAGAGAGGGCACTAAAGAAGGATATGACTGATCCAATACCACATCTCTGCGTGTTTTCCCCTGGGATGAACACCAGTTAACGAAAATGTGCCACTTCAGGTCGTAGAGCCACCTCGTAGAGGGGGCCCTAGCCGGAGTAATAGTATTCATCACTGCGGGTGAAAGCCCTCTGAATTCCTCCTCGTCCCATCCAGGGACCAGACATGGAGGTTCTGGGCGTAGGTGCCAGATTGTGCTCTGCTCCTGAGAAAGAAGGTCCCTCCTCAGGGGAATCTGCCAGGGAGGGGTTGATGCCATCAGTATGAGCTTCGAGAACCAGGTCTTGTTGGAACAATATGGCGCCACCATCAGGACCTGTTCCATATCCTCCCTGACTTTGAGTCTGTGCGATGAGGCTCACTTGGGGGAATGCATACTTGTGTAGGCCCCTGGGCCAGCTGTGCACCAGTGTGTCTGTGCCGAGGGGAGCCTCGGTCAGGGAATACCACAGTGGGCAATGGGAGGATTTTTGTGAGGCAAACTGATCTATCAGATCTATCTGGGGTGGAGCGTGGCTGAGTGCCAATCATCCAGCCGAGAAGCACTCGGGGCAGGGTGGGGGAGTCCAATCAAGCCCAATGCTCTGAGCTGCCTGGGTAAGCATGGCTGCCATCTCAACGTCAGCATCAGACTGAAACGTGGCACCCAGAAGACCAGTTCCAGCCAAGTCATCGGCTTCCAGTGGTCCCAGCCTGCTCTCCCAAAGCTGCGATCGACAGCTCATGTAAGCGTTGGTTGGTTTTAAGTGGGTTTTGTCACTATGTTAACTCACGCTACATGGCTACCCTATTCCAGAACAGGTTTTATTCTGGAATTTGAAAGAATTTTAAA
Organism: Sinocyclocheilus anshuiensis; assembly: GCF_001515605.1. Lineage (NCBI taxonomy): Eukaryota > Metazoa > Chordata > Actinopteri > Cypriniformes > Cyprinidae > Sinocyclocheilus > Sinocyclocheilus anshuiensis. The sequence continues at coordinate 299,261 of NW_015554124.1, read as the reverse complement.
CCAAAATTGCCAGTCTTTTACCTACTAATTATTTATTATACTTATATGAATTATAGTTATTTATAATATTCCACCCAGCATTAATCTGAACTGAGAGAGTGAAGAGTATGTCATTGTTCTCGGTTGTGGGAATGTAGTGTCACAGCTGAAGGCTGTGCTGCTCTGGATTGATTCTGAGATCAAACCCCTCACACCTGAAAGAACTGGTTCTGTCTTGGAATAATCTACACGATTTGGGTGTGAGGCTTCTTTGTACTGGACTTAAAGATCCTCACTGTAAACTGGAGAAACAGTGGTAAGATCATTTCTTTGATAGTCACACGTTTTTGTCCTCAGTAAGACGTGTCCTTTAATGTAAACTCTAAAATCAGCCAAGAAAATAATTGTTCAGTACTACATACTAAATCTCAGCACAAATTATCTCATTACTCCTCGAATGTCTTTATTCAGTTAACCATAATACTATTCAGTTTATAAGCTGCCAAAGACCTAACATGACACAGTTACTAATCTTATTTAACTGTTCAGTTCTGAATCACATAACAGTTTCAAACAGCACCATTGCGCATCAACATGCATAAGTCTCATTCTTTTAGCAGCAGTATGTGGCAATGCTTGTCCTTATATCTCCTCCCTGCTCTGAGACCAGAGTCAATAACAAACTACAGACATTTCAACTACAGTTCACGTTTTGTCATTCTCTACAGGTTAAGAGAATGTGGTGTCACAAATGAGGGTTGTGCTGCTCTGGCTTCAGCTCTGAGATCAAACCCCTCACACCTGAGACATCTTAGTTTGTCTGGGAATAACCTAGGATGTTCTGAAGTGCAGTTACTTTCTGATCTAAAGGACGATCCACATTATAAACTGGTGGAACTATACTATTGTGACTATTTGTGACTTTGTAATGTAATTTTTCTCTTTTTGCAGGTATTTTTTGTTATAAAATAACTTTTATAATGATCTTACACTTTTGCTAAAATAAGATTGTAATACTTTATAAACATTGTCTATGCAATTGAGGTATAGGTGAAACCGTTTTAGACTCAGGGTTACTGAGGGGAGGAATTGCTTTTCTTCTGCCTTACCAGCAGAGGGCAGAAAACACTACAAATTATTCAGTATTTGTTTCACTGTCAATTCATGAGTGATGATCCAAAAAAAAAAAATCCTTTATTATTGCCATTACAGTGTATGCATTTAAAGAATTAGCAAAGCTATTCATATTTACTATTATTGACGATTTATGTAAATAGAAACGTTACAGATGAATGTTTGATCTCTTTTCTGGGTTTAATTGACTTTTGACATTTTATAATATTTTACATATTTTACGACTTCTATTAGTTAATGAACAATGTACATCTTAGAGCTACATCTGAATATATTTCACAAATTAATCTCCATTGCGACTCTCCAGTTAATAAGAACCCCCTTGTCACAATAATTACATTCCTCCCCACTTATGCAAAACTATCTGTTAAGGAATAATAGTGCAAGTATGGTGGGTTTTGTTGTCATAGTATTTTAGGAAAAAAAATACATTCAAAGGGCCTTATTGTTTCCTATCATAGAGAACCATTTAAAGCTTTTAAACGTGCAGAGAGAAGATGGGCAGACGCACTGATAACACAAGTTAAACATACAAGTAAAAAAAAAAACTCATCACACATGCAGAGAAAGATATGAAGAGTCTGATTATTCCAGACATTACAAGCGTTACAACACCGAGAGCTGCTCTGAGGAGGAAACAGCTGTGCTGCAGCACAAGGTCATAGATCCATAATCCTAGCTAGATTAAAAACTCCCAGTTTTGATTAAGAAAGCATGGTTAGAGGATTACGGTCCAGTGAACAAAAATGAAAGCAGTTTTAAACTCAATCCCAGAGTTCATCAAAAATACAAACCTCAGACTGTCATCTCAACCGTAGATTAATGCAAAAGCTCCTTTCAAGCTTCTGTGCAGCTCATACTGTCATTCAGCAGAAGAGATGCTATGTTACAGTTTCTTACTACAAAAAAAGTCAGAATTATGAGATAAAAAGTCATTATAACATGAAGTCAAATTTTAACATCTTATCTCACAAATTAATGTCAAAATTCTGAATTTTTGTCACCAGTAGTCTTATTTCATAATTATGACAATTTTCAAAATAAAAAGACTACATAATTGTCATAATTTTCAAATTATGTCAGTTATGACTTTTTCTCTCAATTATTTTTGTCAATTTAGACTTTTTAAACTCGCAATTACAACAGTATGTCATAATTTTGATTTTATTTAAATTGTGTCTTTCGTGTAGTAGTAATTATGACTTTTTATCTTGTAATTATGATTTTCCAAAGCAATACTGTACTATTCCCTTATTCAATAACTAGACAAAAAATGTGTGAAAATGAGCTTATATTGTTTATGATGAAAAAAAGTGCTTTTTAAAAGGGTTCAAAAGGTTACTTATAGCAAATAAAAATGTTTGAACATTTGTGCATTAGATCAAGCATCTATATTTGCATGCAATTTTCACTCAATTTCTTTTACATTTTTTTTTGTCCCTGAGAAATACATTTTAAAAAATCAGTGTAAAAAGTGTACACATTTTACCCAGATCTGTGGAGACTGACATGTTTGTTTTCACCTTAAGTTTAATCTCATGGACAGATTCAGGGTTTATGAAGGGTGGAAGAAATGAGAGTGCAAGACCAGTTTCCATTTGGTCTTCTCTGACTTAAAAATCCCATTTGATGGGAGGCAGAAATCACACACACTGTATGAGACATCTGATCTGACCTTCATTTGCATGGAATCATTTCACAGGTCTCTTATGAACTCAGAAATGATTCTTTTGATGGGCCGAGCCCTGAAGCCAGCGCTCATAATCATATGGAAATTGTGAGACATGAGAAGTGAAAAACTGACAAAAACTGGCACATTCACTGCAGATATCAGAGGTTTCAAGGAGGACTTTACCAAACCTGTGGAGAGATGTCAAGCACTCAAAGAAGCTCCATAGCACCTCCATATGGTCACCTGTTCTTCAATTATTCAAAAAAATAATAAAGCTTGTAAAAGGTTTACAAGAAAGCAATAGTTCACCTAAAAATGAAAAGTTTCAGTCACCAAACAGCACTGGTTCACATGTGTGTAATGACTGCTGAAGCATTTGGGACAACAGCAACGTAAATTTTAGTCTATTCCTCAAAAAAAAAAAACTGTTGTATGACTTTAGAAATATCGCCCTCTCTGTTTGAAACATAAAAACGCTTATGAGGTTTAAAAAGTTACTCGCGGAGTTATTTTTTACGAGGGTTGTGCTTCGGCACTGCTCCTGTGCGCGGATGAATCTGATCGCCACATCAGAGCGCATCTGTCATTATTATTGGCTACGTTTACATGCACAATTTTTGGTTCAATCGGACTGAATTCATTCCGATTAATGAATCTGTAGTGTTTACATGAACGCTAAATAAAGTGATCGGGCATTCTTTTTTTTTGACATTCGCACACTGCACAAATATAGAATTTCTCACTGTTTGCACATAATAACCACTCTCCTACACGGTTTATTTATTTGTTTTTAACAGCAGAAATAATATTTATTAATTTATGGATAAATACACATTTTCAGTCCGATTGAGCCATCAATCCGATTACAAATGGATTATTTGGTTGCATGTAAATGTAGCTGTACATCCACATAAATTCCACTATATTATATCCTACAAAAATGTCACCTGAACAAGTAAGTAACATATCTGCTGCTTTGTTATGATCAAATAAAAACGTAAATGTTTTAAAATAATTCACGTTACTGACGTTTAGTTCTATTGATTGCTCAGTTAGTTCAGCGGATCACAAAGCAGAATTGCTCTCACGCATTGCTATCAGAAAGTAAATGCCATTTACCTGCAGTGACCACAACAAAACGACAAAACAACAACAAAGGAAGCTAGATACCTATATCTGAATCAAACGAACAAGTGCTCTAATGTTAGCTAGATGCCTACGGAGCCACTAAAATCAAACGTCTTACCTGTTTATCTGCGTCAGTCTTTAATCAATTCGGATCTCGGACCTGTCGCCACTTCTCAAAACACACGCCGATATTTACTCTTGTTTTAGCACAGGCTTCTGTGTTTTCTCTTTACGGACGATGCAAAGTTTGAGGTTTCTTAGATTTGACACAGGTGTTAATGATAATTGTTGTTTAGACCAAGGCTGCATCTCATTGCTAGTTTTACTTGATCTTAGTGCTGCGTTTGACACTATAGATCATGACATACTCATAGATCGATTACAAAACTATACAGGTATTCAAGGCAGGCTTTAAGATGGTTTAGATCCTACCTGTCCGATCGCTACCATTTTGTTCATTTAAATGGGGAGTCATCTCAATTATCACCAGTAAAATATGGAGTGCCACAAGGATCTGTCCTAGGTCCTCTGCTATTTTCAATATACATGTTGCCCCTTGGTAATATTATTAGAAAATACGGGATTAGTTTCCACTGTTATGCTGATGATACTCATCTATATATCTCAACAAGACCAGATGAAACTTCTAAATTATCTAAGCTAACAGAGTGTGTTAAAAATGTAAAAGATTGGATGACCAATAATTTTCTCCATTTTCAGATTCGAGTCCTTTCAAAACCTGAGCTAGAAATAAAATTAATGGTTAATTCCCTTACAAATGAGTTAATTTCATTACAAGACACTCTCTCACTGTTTAAATCTAGATTAAAGTTTGATTGCATTATATAATAATTGCTGTTAATAGTGTTCATCGTCTGTTTGATTACATCTTTAATTGATTTTTCCGTACATTTCTGCCATATGTACATTAACTGACAGTCACCACTGATAAATATTGTAGAAACTTAATTTGCTGTAAAGTTGCTTTGCAACGATTTGTATCGTGAAAAGCGCTATACAAATAAACTCAATCAATAAGCCTACCGTTGCAAATCGAGGTAAGATAAGGATTTGCTCAATAACTGATGTTTGTTCATTTTTAACCAAAACAGTTACATACTGCAACTTTACTAAAAGAAGGAAAAGAAATCACAATGCTGTTTCAGCAGAAGCCCATCACCAAAGAGGTTCTATAATAAAATACTTGAATTAAATTCACATATTTTCAGATGCAGAAGACTGGACGTACATTCCTGAAAGAAACTTTGTGTGCCAAAACTCATTAAAGCACTTATCAAACTACAAGAGGCAAATAATCAAGAAACCAAGGAATATATATTGTGCTCATGAAGAAATCATTTCAAAGTGATAAAATATTTATATGCATTTTCGTAAGTGTCAAACAATACAAAAGCAGAAATGATGAAAAAATGAACTTGCACCTGTAGACTGAATAAAATGTAACCAGCCTGTTAATCGGAGGTTTTGCCCTAACCAGCTTCAACCACAAAAAGAGCCATGACAAACATTTAGTTGTGTTGCACAGATTCAAAATCTACATCACACTGCATTTCAAACATTACATATGCTCTGTTCGGTAATGATTTTGTCACTTCGCTCAACATTTTCAATTTCATTGAGAACTATGCTTGTTCTGCATGTTAAATCTGCTTTGTAGACATGTTTGCTCATTCTTACTATTAAAAAAGGGTTCATATAACAGTTTTAAGACAAATGTTACCCACAGTCGTTGAATGAAATAAGTCATTTTAAAGGCTATGACCGTCAGAATGAGTCTTTGAAAGTGAAGTATGTAATTCCTACATCATCAAATGGAAATGCAAAAATGGTTTTCAAACAGGTTTCCCATCTACTATTTGACATTTCATGCATGCTAAAACACAGTAACGTTGCATAAAATAACAAATTAATCATCATTACTTTGCAATATTGAGAAACTGCTCTAAGCTCCATTTTGAGAAACTGATCATATTTTAATGCAATATTATCTGTCTCAGTTAATATGCTCTTGATAAAAGTAGCCAGAAGTAAACGTAAATTCATGTGAAGACTTTAAAAATGCTTTTACTGAAAAAGACATAAAACTAACCAAATTTTTATTTTTCCAAATAAATGTATCCGTTTTTTTAAAAACAACACTGACTTCCCCATTATTGCAATAAATTGTAATGTGCAATTGTAATTCATTTCAAACAAAAATGTTTAAAACAAAATAAAACAGAATAATGTTGGTTGCACTCTTCGGGAAAATCAACCTATGAATGAATGATGTATAATTGACTAATTTTAACATGGAAAAATTACACACATCACCTATAATAAAACTCACAGACATGTCTTGTCATAAATTAAGGAGGAATATGTCTGTAAAGACAGTCTTTAAATCTAAATACACACTACATGGATGTGAACTACTCTACAATATAGTAACTGGTGTAATAGTTGAACTGCGAACTTACACTCCTGTCTTTATTCATATTTTACTGACAGATACTTTTCATCTTATTGTTTGTCCATCTGAAAAATGTAAAAAAAAAAAAAGTTGATGTTGAAAATGTTGCTCAGCGTCCAACGTCGCCACCAATTCTCACACGGCTAACATCATTTAAGTGTTGTTTAGTCAGAGTATATCTGGTTTTAAGAAGGTCGAGGAGCAAAAGTACATTATAAAACTCCCAGTGACGTCCTCAGAAGTCCTGTGATGTCCATCAGTATTTATTGTGCCATTCACACTGTCCCACGCTCACCTCCTCGATGTCCAGGTTCCTCCTGGATTTATAGATAAACTCGCCGATGGCCACGAACACGGACAGGACGAGTCCGGCCGCCAGCACGATGAAGATTCCTCCGATGTTCTCCACTCCCAAAGCGCTGGCCTCTTTACTGTCCTCCTCGGGACAGCCGTTTCCTCGCCACCACTTCTCCTTCATCATGTGCAGTTTCCCCTCCTCCTGTAACTGCAGGATGGCGATGGTCACCTTGTCACGATACGGGGAACCTGAGAGAAACCCAGAGTTATTATCGTTAACTAAAGCTATAAAAAACAAACATTTTGCTTAAAATAAAATAAACATTAACTGAAAAAAAAAATATATATATATATTGGTTGGGTTGTGAGTCAAAGCAACCCAATAGCTGGGTTTGTCCCTTTTTAACCCAGCGCTGGGTTATATTTAACCCAGCATTTTTAGAGTGTACTTGAACATTTTTGACAAATTTTGACAGTGTTTTATGTGAGAGTACCAATAGGAGTGCCGACTCCGTAGCCCTTTGAGTCGATGAGTCCTCCAATCTGCGTGAGGTTGCAGTTTCTCTGGCTGATGTACTCGATGCTGGTGGACTCCATCAGAAGAGCGTAATCTGTGGTCATAACGCGCTGGATTCCCTCTCTGTTATTCTTCACCAGGGCTGTGTTCTTCCGGCTGCTCATGAACGCCCACATCTTCTCATAGGTGGAGATCTTTGATTTCTGTGAAAGATATATGATGGTATTATAGTAGAGCCCATGGGTTCGATTTCCAAGGAATACATATATATACCTTGAATGCAATGTCGCTTTGGCAGCGTATATATCAAATTAATAAATTTAAATGTTTATATTAATGCAAGGAGCCACTTAAAGGTGTGTGACAGTCTTTACTGAAGTTAAAATAAAATAATAAAATAACATACAATACAATAAAATAATACAATATAATATAATATAACACAACATTAAATAAAATAAAAAAATATATAATAAAATAAATTAATAAAATAACATGCAGTAAAATAATATAATTAGTGCTGTCAAACGATTAATCACGATTAATCGCATCCAAAATAAAAGTTTTTGTTTACATAATATATGTATGTTTAATGTGTATATTTATTATGTATATATAAATGCACACACATACGGTATATATTTTGAAAATATTTACATGTATATGCATTTATATATTTATATTCTTATGTTTTATTATATATAAATATATTTAATATATAAACATAACATGTTTATTAAATATATACATGCATGTGTTTGTATTTATATATACATAATAAATATACACAGTATACACACATTATTTAAACAAAAACTTTTATTTTCGATTCGATTAATCGCGATTAATTGTTTGACAGCACTAAAAATAATACAATATAACATTAAATAAAATTAAAATGGAACAAGATAAATAATAAAATAAATTACTAAAATAATATAAAATAACAGAACAAAATAATAAATAAATAAATAAAATAAAATTCAATAATAAAATATAAAATAAAATATATCACTGCCCATCAGGATCATCTGTTTAAAAAAAAAATCTTAAGTGGTTTATTGTTTTTATACAATTTCAGTAACACTAATATGATAAAAGACAACAATTATTAATCATTAATCAAATATTAGTATTTATCTGCAAATTAGTCTAGTTCATTAACCTTTTATGAGTATATCTTTTTTTACAGTTTGGAATGTTGATCATCTAATTAAGAAATAAAATAAGGCTGTATTATATATTTAAGTATTTTTAAAATGTCATTTTATTAATCAAATTCATAAAGTCTCATAGGCAGATCTATAGATGACATGTAAACTAAGCTGTTTCTAATATGGTTGATATACACATTAAGCACAATTAAAGCAATGTATTGATCACCAGTCAGCATCCAGGACCATAACTATCATTTCATAATCAGAATTAAGAGCCAAAACTATTGTTTTCTGTAAGAGAATATTCATAATCTCCACTCCTAAAAAACATATGAAATTATTTACAGCCATAGTGCAAATTTCAAGGGTTTTTAGAGGATGAGCAGTGTTTCTTCTGCCAAAATTCATGTTATAGCTGTGAATAAATTTACAGTACGCTGATCTAACTACTGGATTTCCTGTGCTTATGCTTTATTTCTGCCATGAAATCCTTCTTTGCTATGCTGGTTTAGATCAGTGTTGTGACAAATGCCCTCATAACGCTCTCTTTCTCTATAAGCTGCTTTAATTCGCATTGTACATGTATTTCCTGCTGGCTGAGGTCCGTGTCCCGCCAATCTGTGCGTGTAAAATCGCAGGTTTTGTGTCTGGAGGTGTAACTGCTGTTTGCCCATCAAACCTCAAACCACCTGTCTTAATTCAGTGCCAAACGAATGTACCACAAACCACCCACACATTGCATGAAATGTTAAACAGGCTGATTTTTTTTTTGCTTGTAGAGACTAATAAAAATACAATATCAAAAGCAAGTTGCCTAACCTTAAAGAAAGTCATAGTAGACCCGTCCCTCACAGCACCATACTCAATCTTGGTCTGTTTGGCCAGATCATCGGCCGAGTCTATGGGCGAATCCATTCGCTCCACGGTGAGGAAGGCGGCCAGGTTAGCCGTGTAGGACGAGATGATGATGAGGGTGAAGAACCACCAGATACCTCCAACAATCCTGGTGGACAAAGCCTTGGGCATCAACTCCGATCCTGACCATGACAAATGTTCAACCAGTTAACAGATGAATGGTTAAAAATGCTGTAAAATCCAGAATGGTTTTTTTTTATTTGTTTTACAATATATAATATAATAAAAAATAAAATGCATGAAGAGAACATAATGAAATTGAAAGCACACATTGACACTATTTTCAGAGTTTAATTGAGTCATTTTTGTAGATTTCAACATATTTGGCCACCCTAAAGTAGGAAACCATGTGTGTTAAATCTCATACCTTGCTGCATAAGAGCTCCAACACCAAACCAAACGCTGTTGATTAAGGTGAAGTTGTTCTCAACAACATCTGAATCAGGGTTGCAGGGATGAGGGTTGTACCATTCATACGGGGTGAACCTGCAGAACAGCACCAACACACCAACATTTCACTGTAAATGGACACAAATCAGCACTGTGGCTGATGCATTTTAAAAATAAATTCAGGGCGTCCGTCTGTTAAAACGAGCTAAATAAATACATGCTTGCAAGCTGAAAATTCTAAATTATAAGTTTAAAATTGTAAAATCCTTATTGATTTATTTAAATCTTTTAAGTTGCCAATATTATTTGATGAGTTCTAACTGACATAATAATGTTGATCATTACATCAACTTGCATCGTGTGTAATTTAAACTCAAATGTCTGCATTCATTTAATTTTTAAAATAACTAGAAAATTGGGCATTAGATTTCTAGTTCTCAGCATGCTTTACATAAGACTGCATAAAGAGAATAGATGTGGAAATGAGGTGTTATACTGAAAGAATGGTAACCTAAAATGGTAAATCTAAATTATTTAACATCACTGAATCAACCTAAACATACAAATTTATGCAAACAAATCAGGTAGAAATAACTATTTATATAGCTAACCTATTTATAATACATGTTTATGTTGAAATTAGTTGGAATGGTAATCAATTGTGTTCATGCTACAAATTAAGCTCTACTAACTCAATGTAATTTATTAATTTCAAGTTAAAAAGATTCATGCAAACTGTTGTTGTTGTTATTATTATTATTTTATTTATTTACATTTATTTTTAGCCAAAACTTGTTTTTAGAGTGTAAGCCAAAAAAGATAACTTCACTAAAAATTATATTTTAACTGCAAATGTTCAAATAGAAGTATGAGTTAAAAAATATATATATAAATTTGCGAAATGAAGACACATTTGCATTTGTATTAAAAATGAGCTGGCCAAGACTGTGTTTTTGAGCTATTACTGCTGGGCAGTAAAACAAAAGCTAATTAACCACAATCCAACAAGACATAACAGAAGCATGAAACCGATCCAATTTGAAGAATTTAATCCCACTTAAAGGTTAAAATGGGTTGATATGGATTTTACCTGGCAATGACGAACAGCACACAGCTGACCCCGAGGCAAGCCAGCAGCACATACATCCAGATGTCCGGAGAGAGCGGGTTCAGGAAGGAGAAGACACCTGGATTGGTGCCATTGGGTTTGTGGTAGAGGATAGAGATTCCCAGAGTCATGAAGGGCTTGGAAAAATCGATGACTTTCTCTCGCACGTAAGTGATGGTGAGCGGCGCCACGGCCAAATCTGCCACCTATAATGAAGCCAGTGAGAATTAATTCATGGGAATCCTCTTGACTCTTTAAGACCATTTGAAATGAGTGACAGATTACCCACAAAACTCTTAATCATTAGACTTACATGATCGATCAGCTCTCGGACCATGCCGTTCCACTCTCCTTTGTCATTCTGAGCTCCGTATTTCCCATCAGACACCAGTTTGACTTCATAGGAAAAGCCTAGGATGTTGGACAACTCCTTCAGGAGATCCAAACAGTAGCCTTCAAACCGATCGTTCCCATACAGAGGCTTATCTGACTTCTTGTACATCACATATGGGTTTTCCTGCAGGGGCAAAAGTACTGTTAGTTACAGGTGGATGGTCTTGTTGATGCTCTGCATTGGTTGATTCCTACCAGAATTGTGGTGACGATGAGAGTGCGGTTGGCCATGGAGTCGGTGACGTTGGTGTTTTTGTCTTTGTTGCTATCTGTCAGGTTAAGGCCGGTGTTTGAGTTCCACACACCGATCTAAACAGATGCAGAACCACATAAGCAAATAGTTTAATTGTTCTGATGCCGAATAGTGTTTATTCTACAGGACAGATTAAGGGAATAATACACCCAAACATTTAAAAAATCTGTTATTTACTCATCCTCATGTTGTCACGAGTTAAATGGGTGACATGAGAATGAGTAAAAGATGACACACTATTTCTTTAAATATTTACCAGAGACAAATGTGTGTACAATTTTCACACGTCTGTGGTTTAAAACAGTGTTGTTGGTAACTAAAACTAAAATCATTAAAAACCAGTTAAAAAAATGATATATAAAAAAGATGAGATAGATAGATAGATAGATAGATAGATAGATAGATAGATCACAAAAATTACACACTTCAGCTTTGGCACTTTAGGTCTAATAGGGTCAATAAAAAAAGACAATAAAAGGATTAAGGGAAAAATGGGAATAAATGCATACAATACACCTTCATTACTTAGTGGAGCAAAGGAAAAGTACTTTATCTAAGAGAAAACATATCTAGAAAGCCTTAAAACTGCTGAGAACTGACTGTATTTTGAGTAATCTACCACATATATTAATGTGCAAAGCAAGTGCTCTATTATTGCTTTCTTTTACATGAGCAATTAATGTAAATCCACTGAAAGACGACGCAAGCAGTCACTCCTCTGAGATGGTCTGTGTGTGTTTCTGTGCAGCGCAGTAGCTTCATTCGCTACACTAAGTCACCTCTGTCTGATAGCTGTTGTCACGGGGAGCGTTGTAAAATATGCATTAAGAGAGAGTCCTCAAATTGAGCGCTTGCCGTGTGATTAGTGCACATAAACAGATGTTTAATAAAATGAGCTCTCTGCATTGTTGACTCTATGAGTGATGTAATATTTCATAAATGGTTGCAGAGCTCTTAGCTGCTTTATGTTGCGTTTGGTTTAGAGCCACCTGCTGAGAGTTTGACAGCGTTAGAAAAGGAAATAAATTAAGTTTATTTAATGCAATTATAAATAAGTGGTAAAACTAAGTATAATCCATAACTGAGCCATGAACTTGCCAACATGAGAGTATATAAGACATCAATAACATCTAGAAACCAGCACAAGAGGTATTAGCAGGTTGAGGGTCATAAATGGAAAAAGTACCATGGTAATATACTATGTTTTTTAGGAAATAACATAGTATCATTCAGTACCATGGTATGTTTTGTAAGGAGAAAAAGGACTCAAATGTCACATTTTTGACGTTCAATACAAACCTTCTTCCATACTTTGTTAAAACGACCACTTTCCATAAACTGCTTGTGAAAAGAAAACAAAAAAATTGACATGTATGGCAGATATCAGTTTAGACAGATGCTGCTCATGCAAACGGGATTATTTTCTGGTTTTACCTTTTCCATCCCGTCCTCTTTCAGACTGATGATGTCGAGGTCGAAGTCTTTCCTCAGGCCGTCTGTCTTGTTTATGATGATCTGTCCGGTCAGTCCGTTCAACTGAGCCTACAAGAAGAGAAGAGATCTGATTTCATTCCAGAACAGGCGTTTAGATTAAAAATGAGGGTGTCGTAATAAAGACAGAGATCATAAAACTCTGACTGCTCATTTGCTTTTATTTTAAGTCTCACTTTAGAGGCCAGATGCAGCATTATCATCATCATCATTAGTTGAGAATGTGTTTTTGGCTCATGCTCAGCCCTGTGTTTCCAACCTTTCCTTGATGCATTAGCTTACACACACATTGTTATGTGTTTTGGGAGGCTTTCTGCCATTATTTTAATAATACAGTGAAGTGCAGACAGGAAAGTAAGAGTGAGAGGGAATGAGACTGTGACATAACCCAGATCAGACTCAAACCTGGGAACGCATGAACCAACAACACTTATGTGATCACAGTCCCACAGTATTACATACATTTAGAAAATTATTTATTTGTTTATATCTTATTTATATTTTATTTTTAAGGGTATGTATATAAGGATTCATTATTGTATTATAAAAAAAGATTACATTATTATTTTCTATTCTGTTATAATTCTATTTTTATTAACTGGATTAATTATTTCTAAATCAATTAATTAATTAACTAATTAAATACATTAATTCATGAAATAAAAATATGATTTAATGAACTTAATTTAATTAAATGCACTGCATTTAATTATAGAAATACATTATATTTTTTCTAACAAGCACCTTGTATTTATGTTAAATAAATACATATATTTATTAGATAAAATTATTAATGTAATGATTTTTACAATAAAAAATATATATATTTGACTAATAAAAATGCATTTTTTTATTTATTTATTTTTTCTAACAAGCACTTTTTAGTGTCAGGACCTTGAGCATAAGGCTTTTATGTGCAATGTCAAATTTAACTATAAACTGTCCAGCTTGTAACTTTCCCAAAGACATTATTAGAGGGAAAGTATATCTAGCTTTCAGGTTGAGAATACACACATACTACTTGCAATATAACAAAGAGTGAAAAATTTAAGGGGGTCTGAATACTTTCCGTACCCACTGTATATATAGCCCCATTCATCTAGTGACAAATAGCTAAGAGAAATAATAAATAAATAGTCACATGGTCAAAAGAAGTGCCCAGAGCAATAGATCAACTCAGTTCTGCAAGGAGTTGTTAGTAAATGGACTCTATAATCAAGCTCATGGAGTGAATATGTGAGGTCTGAAGCCAAATGGAGCGACTGATCTATCCAACACATAATTCAGTGGATCTTTTATCCAGAACATGTTAATTTATGAGGATGCAGTGCTCATATAGTCAACAGACGTTCAAGCCTCATGTGCAAATCCAGTAGATTATTTCTTTAATTTGCTGTTCTTTAAGAATTAAAATGGGGTAGATAGCATTCATAATCTTCACATACAGTAGTGGAGCTCAGACTGACTTCATATACTCACACTGCGGTCACATGACCTTTGTCCAGATTTGTTCTAGTAATTATTCTCTAGTATAAATCTCACTTGATCCTTCCTTTTCTATCACGTCCTGCTCAGATCACATGTACAGTGAGCTTCAATTACCAAAAGCACACAAGATTAAACACACCAGAACCAGCAGTGCTTACTGTAGACTGCATTAACTGTCCCATTCATGCTCACTAAGATCAAGGTCATCATCATCATCATCATCATCAACATCATCACCACCAGCAAGGGCGTAGGTTTGATTTTGGCATTGTTGGTGACACAACAGCAGACAACAGCCATTTAACTGTTTGATCAAAATTATTGCTAGGGACAATTTAGTGGTTAAACTGGAGATCTCTCCTTAAATATGAAGAGGTCAAACAACAGATTAATGATTCAATCCAAATTTCACAAAAAACTTGTGGACGTAATTATAATATAAGTTAGACATTGAAGTGAGTTGCTGTTTTTGTCACTTTTCTGAGGAAGATTCATTCACTTGTTTTGGCAATGTGCCCATGCAGAGAAATTATAGTCAGATTTTTTTAATGTTCATCCAATCTCATTTTGTAAGTGCTTTTTCTTTCTGTTTTGAAGATGTTTTCTTTGGATAATTTGAGTACTCAAAATAAACTATAGGAAAATATAAGTTAAATAATTTGTTTCCTGCAAGCCAAAATTCACATGCATAAAAATTGACTGTCTCTAAACCTCTCTTTTCTTTATTCAAAGTTGATCTAGACAAGTATATGGAAACTATCTAATGTTCTGTTAACCCTAAAGCAGTCCAAACTGTATCTCTGTATTCATGTGCCCTCATGGTTTAAATGTTTTACTTTTTTAATTTTTTTTATTTTTATTTATTAAAAAACAATTATATAATTAAACCATGGTAGCCATGGTGGTTTTGCTACACTAACCATAGTTTAACCATGGTATTTCTAGTAAAACTGTGGTAAAAAAATAAATTAATTAATTAAAAAAAAAAAAACATGGTTAATTTTCTTAAAGGATTTGTATACAGTATGTGTATACTTTCTTTGTTTTTCTTTGTTTTGTTTTTATTAGTGTACTGCTTTAATAATTTGATGTTTTGTACTGCTTGATTAAAAAAAAGGGGGAAAAAAATAAATCAGAAAAAATTATACTCAATGTGCGCTCCGAAGTCCCAGTCTGAATCAAATGATTCGCGAACCCGCTCCGAAGTCCCGACCTAAATCAAATGATTCACGATACGTGATTCGGTTTGGAGCGCTTTCGAAAAAGTGAATCAGACCTTTTTCACATTTCTGGGTTTCTCAGCAGCAGAAGTTAGGTTAACGTTGTCATGCCGGTCCATTTGGTAACAATTCCGTTCAGCACCACTAGTAGAGCAGAAATGACACGCTTCACCTTTAAATGAACACAGCCCCACTGTAATGAGTTCACCCACACTGCATCACTAATTCAGCTAGAGCCATTACGCTCTCGTCCAACACACATTCATCCTCAGACTGCAATGCCAACATGCTGACTCAACAATACCTCCTCCAACACAGGAAGCTCTGACAAGAACACTTGGAAGTTATCATTGGGAGAGAGAGATTGTCCGCACATAAATCATCTGCAGCTGTTTAGAAGTGGCTCGAAACACTTCCCAGAGAAGTGAGTAATGATGCATTTAGACTAAACAGACTGAACTCTCTATCAGAGTTCAGAAGCGTCTGACACAGTTTAAAAGATTATAAATGATAATTCGGTCATCATTTACTCATTCCAAACATACATGGTGAGTAAATGATGATCTGTGGCTGAACTGTTTTTTGGTTTTGGATGATGGTTTAAACAGGTGCATTTACCTCTTTGAGCATGCTGATGAATCGTGAGCCGAAGCGCCAGGGTTTGTGTCGGTGACACTGCAGTGAGCTGACGGTGACCTGAGACGCTCGCTGGGACGCAGCAGCGACCATATACACAGCGTCATACATCAGCGCTGCTTCAGACTGCGGCACAGACAGAAATGAGCCATTACACATGAAACTAGACCACATGAATCTGTTCACATAATGAAACGACTCACTTGATTCTGAATCAAATTGTGGGTTCAAAAGAACTTAATATTCAGTAATATTATCAATTTCACTGTATTGATGATCAGACAAGAACAAAACTGTATAATGACAATGTTGTCTTCTGTAGAGCTGCCTTATAGCTTAATCAAATTTGTTTCAAAATGGATGAACTTTGCACAGTTATTGAACTGACCTGAATCAACACTGAACTGACTTGAGCTGAATAATGAAACTGTAGAGCTGCTTTATAGCTGAACTGAACTTGTTTCATAATTGAACTTTGCAATCACTGATAGATATTCAACTACATTGAATCAACACTGAACTTAATTGAATTGAGTTCATTTTATAACTGATGAACTGACATTAGCTGAATAATAACAATGTTTTCTGTACACCTGCTTTACAGTTGAATTTAACTTGTTTTATAATTGATGAACTTTGGAGTAAATGAACTGAACTGAATCAACACTCAACTGATTCAGATGAATAATGACACTATTTTTTTTCCGTAGAGTTGCTTTACATTTGAATTGAGTTTCATAACTTTGTGACTTTTACACTGTTATTGAACTAAACTGAATTAACACTGAACTAAACTGAGCTTAATAATGACACTATTGTATCCTGTACAAAAGCTGAAATTGAATTAGTTTCATAATTGATGACTTTTGCAACATTAATGCTGTTTGCTGTTTTGAATCTGTGCTGTATAAAGTACTATTTTAATAAAGTTGATGACTTGATCAATGCACAATAAGATAGCAGATGCAGTATAGACACTCCAATTAAAGAATGGTTTTGTCTTTTGGTCAAGTATTATGGCATAACTATGTTTTTTAGACACGTACCATGGTAAAATCATGCTATTCACCAAAATACCTTGGAGTACTATCATATCTTCATATATATTAATCATTCAGTATCATCATATATATTCTGTATACTGTACTGTACTGTGTATATATATATATATATATATATATATAAAATAAAGGTTATTTTTTGGCATTGATGGTTCCAAGAACAACCTTTAACATATATAGAGCCTTTGCATTCCACAAAAGGTTATTTATAGTGGAAAAAGGTTCTTTAGATTATAAAAATCTTCACACAAAAAAAGAAAGATGTTTTTTTTAAGAACTGTTCACTGGAAGGTTCTTTGGGGAACCAAAAATGGTTTTTCTATGGCATCGCTGTAAAAACTCCCTTTGGAACATTTATTTTTAAGACAATACATAGAGAGAGAGTGGACAGACTGTCATCATTCCGTCCAGCAGGCCGGTCTCGGGTTTGGGTGGAGCCTGCAGTCTCTCCATGGACCATTTCTCCACCACTGACGCCACATGAGTGTTGTCGATGTTGAGCAGACGGAAACCCGTCATGTTCACGCCACTGTATCGGTACGGCTCCAGGTCCAATGCAAACAGATCCTGAAGCGTGTCATACAATATATGAAGCTTAACAATAGATTCCTTTTCTTAAAATGCTTCTTGGTTTCTAGCTGTAGAGCACGGTAAGGATGACCTATTTTTGTAGGTCTAAACCCAGAAACGAGATTTTAGGAGTTATGCTTTTAACATCCTGAAGTCAGTGAGATTCTGGTAAATGCCTAAAATAAGGTCAGTGTTGAACACAAGCTCAAGATATTTTCAAGTTTTATTCTATGACATAAAATATGGCAAAATATGGTAGCAAATACCACCTTGGGACTTTTTTCAAAAAAACCTTTTATTTGTCTTGTGAAAGGTAAACTCATATATTCTATAGTCACTTTCACAGCCTCATTGTGTTTATAATTGCGCTCTTGCAAAATATACCAATTCAAATTTTTAGTGAAACCATGTGTGACCGTGGTGTTTATAGTCTACATTTAGCTTTTTACTTATGGCAGTTGCATTTAGGCTTCAGGATTCATAATAGTTGTGAAGATTATCATGATAAACAAAACATGTAAGAATCTTAAACTTTTGTTGGTCCTATAGCTTATTTTCTGCAATAATCCAAAAGGCAATGGAAAAATCATATTGGGTTTTTGTTGAGGGAACCAGAGTGATGCGAATTTCCAAATTGGCCTACAAAAATATGTCATTCCTGCAGTACTTTATTGACTAAAAACAAAATGCACATCAGCAGAACCAACCTTGTTAAAATTTCAAATCAAAACAATGACAGAACCAAAGAAAAACTCAAAGAATCCATATATGAAACTCACCAGAGTGGTAAAGAAGAAATGGTAATATTCAGTCATCATGCCCATAGACAAGAGCTACAGCAGAAAGAGAGCGAGAGAGAGAAGTTAAACCTCCATCTGCACCAGCAGCCTTTCACATCATTTGTGATTATTCTTTTCCTCATTCCCAATGTTAGGTTTGAATAAAGGATCTGCTGTAACAGGAAGCATGCGTTAAATATCTAGAGACCTGAAATCAAAACACTGAAATAAAGCATATCTGTATCCTTTACAAAATATGTTAA
Source organism: Sinocyclocheilus anshuiensis (assembly GCF_001515605.1). Taxonomy (NCBI): domain Eukaryota; kingdom Metazoa; phylum Chordata; class Actinopteri; order Cypriniformes; family Cyprinidae; genus Sinocyclocheilus; species Sinocyclocheilus anshuiensis. The sequence continues at coordinate 280,337 of NW_015554124.1, read as the reverse complement.
GAAATGTTTTTAAAAACAAAATGGGACAATCAAATGCATCACAACTGATGGGGATTTAGTTGAGGGATTAGTAGTATTTTTTATTGCTGTAACACAATAAATAGAATTTGATTTGTCAGTGCATGACATCAGACATCATTGAATAATGTAACAATATCTCACAATATCAGAATCAACACAGGTCTTGCGCCTATAAAATTTTACTTTAAACTTTTTTTTAGAACTTACAAACAAGGCTTGTCTTTACAATCTTTGCTTTTCCAGTCCAAAATTAGTCATATTCAAAATTCAAATTGCGTTCAAACATTCAAATTTGAAATCTGCATCCTGTTTGGTACCTCAATTTAAATTCAAAACTAAATTGGAATTTAAAAGGGAATCTCAATTAAGTTCGGTCCTGGTGTGTTACCTGTTTGAGGACGGCTGCTGCAGTCTGGTATGAGCAGTCAAAGATGACACAAAACTCTTTCCCCTTCTTCATTTCTTTAAGAAGCGGCCGAGCATCTTTACTTCCCATCGGTAACTGTCGGATTTTGATCTTGATGCTGTAGCGTGACGGAGCCTTGATCAACTCCTGAAGACGAATTAGCCCTAAAAATATTATATAGACACAATCAGCAAAGATTATAGAAACACACTACAATTCAAAAGGTTTTTTAAAGAAATTAATTATTTTATTTAGCAAATGTGACATGTATAATCTTAGAAAGGTTTCACATAAGTGCGGCTCTTTTGAACTTTCTAGTCATTAAATAGTCCTCAAATAAAATGTATCATGTTTTCCACAAAAATATGAAGCAGCACAACTGTTTTCAACACTGAAATAATAAGAAATCAGCATATTAGAATGATTTCTGAATGGAATAATAATGCTGAAAATTCAGCTTTGATCACAGGAGTAAACATTTTAAAACACATTCAAACAGAAAACAGTTATATTATTTTAATAATATTTCACAATATTACTGATTTTACTGCATTTTTAATCAAATAAATGCAGCCTTGGTAAGCAGAAGAGACATCTTTAAAAAATATATATTACAGTAGTGTAGAGTGTTAAATGAGTTAATCAAGTTCTGCTTTGACTCAGATTTAGCACATAAAATTTTAAGCTGATTTTACATTAAAGCATGTCAACATATTCTGTTACACCAAATACACAAAATAATGATCTTTAAAAAAGCATCATATGACCCCTTTAATTCAAATATTCATCACCTGAAATTAAACAGGAAAAATCTTCTTTTTCCGAACAGAAATCTTGCTGTTTTGGGGTGTTTTTAATATTTTTCAGCCCTGACAAATTACACACAGTTAATCATATCCTAATCTTTTTAATAATGAAGAAAAGTCAAATTATCCCAGATATGATCTCGAAGTCAATATTTACCGCACCATTTTTCACAAAAATGCCAACCATTTTTCACAAAAATGCCAAATTCAGATCAGAAGTGTGAATTATGGACATTTTTCATAAAGCACTGAGATCCTAACAACCATCAGACACTCACGGGATGGTTGATAATTACGGTATATACACAATAATATGATGATGATAAATGCATCTAATTCCTGCACACTTGGATAAGTTACATATAATTCTATTTAATTATATCACTGCTGTATGAGGCCATTACATACAGCATGTGTGTGTGTTTCCTGTGTTCAATCTCATGCAAATAAATAAATATAATATATTAAATAACGGTCTCATTTGTGTCTGTTTTATATCCCACATTTATTTTTTTAGAAGAAGCATATGCACCAAAGTTGATACTTGAGTTATATCTGAGAACGCCACGTTCCTAAGCAATGAAGGAGAAATTTCTGAGCAATAAAAATCAGCCGTCCCACCTGTTGCGTCCTCGTACACCACCGTCACTGCTTTCCATTTGTAGAACTGCACGATGTCGAGCACGGCGCGGCTAATGGAGGCGTAATCTGGGTAAAGGTTGATGTAGAAACTGTCCTTGTTGTCCACAGACGGGTGTTTCCAGCGGGTCTGGATGTGAGGAACTTCCAGAGCGTTGCAGATGGACTGGACTGCACTCACTGAAGAACTGTGGGACGGGCCGAACACGGCGGCCACACCGAGAGCCAGCTGATCACAGGCTGCCATTGAGAAAAGAACATCAGTCACTTTATTAACACACTTAAAGATTTTTATGTCAAAATACAGTCTCTTAAGTATGCCATTCATGGGTTTATTTCTCCCAAAAGTGTAAACATTGAGCCTCTCAAACACCATTAAAACATTTGTCCATCATTTATCCTTTATTTTTCCAGGAAGGTCCCATTGTGATTGAATGAAATCTCTTCTTCCAGGAAGTCTTGGTCAAGATGACCGTACAGAAGTTTCACAAAAATTAAAAAAAGTAATATATACAAGACACAAAACAAAATTATATACGACCAAAGCAAAACAGTTATCATAAATCAACAGCTTAATTAAAACCACAACAAGGTTCATTCATTACATGCTGCAATTAATTAAAAAAAAATATATTCAAAGAAGGAATTGCTTCTAATGGAGTAATAATTTGAAAATCGTTCCACAACCAAGGAACATAGTAAGAGAAAGCTGATTTTCCATGTTCTGAATACACCCCAGGTACTTCTAATTGAATCCCAATTGATGATCTGGTGGAGTCGTTATTTCTACTTAAAGGGGTCATATGATGCGATTTCAATTTTTCCTTTCTCTTTGGAGTGTTACAAGCCCTTGGTGCATAAAGAAGATCTGTAAACCGACGTGAGCTTGTGGTTTTCGGCCAATCACAATGCACTGGGTCAGCTGGCCAATCAGAGCAGAAGCATGTCAACATTAAAGCATGTCAACATATTCTGTTACACCAAATACACAAAATAATGATATTTAAAATAGCATCATATGACCCCTTTAAGCATAAAAGACTAGTAATATACTTTGGAAGCAAAGTATAATTTAGCCTTGCTGCCTTCAATTTTTAAATACAATCAAATTGGCTGTACAAGTTATTTTAACTCATTTTGAAAATCTTGCCTAGTTGGATCTTGTATAACTTAAAAAATTAAGTTGAAATTGACAAATGTTGCCACGACTTATTGATCATCACATTTTATTTATTTTTTTTACAGTGTATTCAAATGCAATTTATAGAAGCTTGTTTCTGCCACAGGATTTTAAAAAAGGTAATTGTAACTTTTTATCTCACAATTCAGAGGTTTTTTTTCTTCTCACAATTGTGAGAAAAAGTCAGAATTGTGAGATAAAGAATCATAATGTCCTTTTTTTCTTTTTTTATTCCATGGCAAAAAAACAAAATAACAGAATTGCAAGATGTAAACTCAGAATTCAGAGAAAAAAACAAAATTGTGAGATATAAACTTGGATCTTCTTTATATCTCACAATTCTGACATTTTCTCAAAAAAAGTCTAAATTGTGAGATAAAAAGTCACAATTATCTTTTTACATGTTTTATTCCGTGGTGAAAACAGGCTCTCATAGCAATTATATAAAAACAAACTAGGACACTAAAACAAATTTGCTGTTGAAACAGTTTTCACAAAAAAATTGCTAGTAAATTCTTCAAAGATTTACAAAAAAAAATGCAACACATTCAATTAAACATTACATTTTAAAACAGAAAAACTGAAAATAGTATTTCCTTTTAACTCTCTGGTGCTCTTCGGTCACTTTTGACCGAAACATTTTCTGTTTTGAATTTTTAAAAATCACAGCTTCATCAGAATGGTACAAAATTTGGTGACTTTTATGGCATTTGGAATGTGAATACACAATTGAGGGCATGATTCGAGCAGACTAAGTGGTCATAAAAAAAATAGTGACACTTGTGGTCTTCAGTCAAAAATGACCGACCATAGGAAATGAACGGGTAATCGACAAAAACTCTGAGAATTCTGAGAATTTTTGTGTGCATAATCTACAAATCTGTCACAATGCAGAAAAAAGTACACTGCAATGACAGGGTGAAACTCTAAAACCTCAAGAGTGCAAAACCAACACATCCACTCACACACACACGCATACACACACACTTATACACACATACACCTATGAACTGGTGTGACAACACAGCAAATATGTTAAATAAAAGCAATAATTCAACTACAATGCAGTAAAAAAGTGGACAGCAAGGAAGGGGTTACACTCTAAAACATCAAGAGTGCAAAACAGACACACACACTCACAGATAAACACACAAACATACACAATTATACACACTCAAATTAATTGGTATGGCTATAACCATATAGCCAAAACGAGTCAGAAAACTGAAATAAGAGGTTGAAATCAGATCAAACCCAGAAGGATTAAGCTCTGATAAAACATTTCTGTTCATTTTTGTTAAATTTTTATAGAATTGTAATGTTATGTGTAACAAAATGCTTTCTTTGTGTTCAGGTTTGACTGTAGTAATAATAATTCAAAAACTGACGCTTCAAATCAACATTTCAAACCAAAAAAAAAATCTAAACCTTTACAAAAAGTTGTCTTTGAGAATGTCTAAATATATATCCAAACCCACAACTTAAAAATAAGTATTTATGTCTAAAAACACTTAGAGAATTTATAGGCCTTTTATATAGAGCTATATAGGAATCTATGGGCTAAACCATGGAATTGCAGATGTTTTTCTTATTTTACTCCCACCAGATGGCACTAATCTGGCTTCAAAAATGGGATTTTAAAGGCATTGACTATTTTAACATGAAATACTGCATTCATTGAAAAGTAATACACAAATATATTTTAAAAAATTTTTTTAAATTAAAACATATTGCAATAATATTTGTTTTATTTACAACTTCTAAAAAATATTTTTTACAGTGTATACAATCATGTAAGTTTTGGTACTGAGCTCTTTTTGCCATCATTCCTGCAGCTTAAATGGTAAAGCGAGGCACTAGCAATGCCAAAGTCATGGGTTCGATTCCCACGGAATGCATGAACTGATCTGTGCATGTAATGGATAAAAGGGTCTGCCAGTGTGTACATGTAAGAATCAAACCTCGTCTAGAGGCCTCGAAGCTGTCGAACAGGTTGATTCTCTGGATGTCGTAGGTGAGGGTGGTGTTGGGCATTAAAGTTCTGTTTCTGTTAATGTTGGTTACAGCGAATTTGAAGGCAAGTTCCTCCACGCTAATCGGTTCATTCTCAAGTGTCTCGAAAATCCCACCTGCACAGACAGAAAAAAGAAGTTAAAAACAAAATCACAGAGGTTATTTGGTCAAACAGTTAGATATAAACAGTTAGTTTATATCTCACAATTCAGACTTTTTTTTACTCAGAGATGTAAATCTCGCACTTATAAATCTCGATCTTAAAGTTATAGAGTTATATATTCAAAATTCAGATTTTTTTTGCAAAATTGTGAGCTCATCTCTTGCAAGTTATTAATTGAAAAATCTAAACTCAGAATTGTGTGGAAAAAGTCAAAATTGCGAGATATAAACAATTGAAAGTTTATCTCGCAACACTGTTTTATAAACTTTCAATTCAAACTTTTTCCTCAGTAATGCGTCTCGAAATCGCAAATCATCAATTGCAAGTAAATCTAAATTCAGCATTCTGAAGAAAATGAGTTCTGAGTTGAAGGTTTATAAATCGGTATTGCGAGATAAACTCTTAAGAGTTATATCTTGCAATTCTGACGTTTTTTCAGACAATTCTGAGTTTAAACTTTTTAGTAAACAAATTTCTGCTTTGGTAATTCATAGGAACAGAATTTTCTTTGGGATCTTAAATTTCTCCTGGACTTTTTCGATCTGATCAATGATGCAAATAGTTCTAGAGACTTTCTCTGAATTTCCAGTCATGCTTTTTTCAAGAAAAGATGTTTCTCCTAAAATGTGCTTTGAAGTTACAATAGAAACAAATAAGAAAATAAAAAAGGACCTCTATTAACATGTCTGACCCTTACGTGTAAGATGAAGGTTAAAATGCTGCAATTTAAACACTTATTACCCTAAGACACTATGGAAGCATATAGGTGGCGAAATTCAATTTAAAATGCAATATGCAAAATGGCAATGCAATGGGTAATGGAAAATGTAAATTTAAATACAGAAATACAATGCCATTTTGAATATTGCGTTGCCATTTTGAGTATTGCATTGCCATTTTGCATATTGCATTTTAAATTGAATTTCGCTACCTATATGCTTCCATAAAGACACAGGCTATCTTCGCTGTGTCACAGTCGGAGTTTGCTCAAGCTGCGGCAGCACAAAACAGTTCATGGATTTTCAGTCATGACGTCTCTAATCCTTAAATGACCTATAATCTACATGACAACTACAGCCAAAATATGACAAAACAAATAAATAATACAAAATCTGCTTTACTGCAGAGCAGGCACGCATATCTGCACATGAACACAAGATATTCAAATTATTAGTCAAAACGTGAGAAAACACATTTAGTTGGATGAGAAATGCAAAACACACAAGTACTGTTGATTACAGTTCATGTAGTTACAGACGTTTGATGATAACGCAAACTGATGAGCATTTCTCACTCTGCGCTCAAATGAAAACAAACATGTTCAATATTTCCATTCCTCAAACGGAGTAAAATGAATTAAAGGTTGTATAATTACAGTCCTTAATCTTACGAACTAAAACAAATATTCTGTTAATGTACATCTGCTCACATTATTTTAAATAAAAAAGTAACCTGCTGATAAAGACACAAAAAATAAATGTGCCTATGTGACAATAAATTTGACCTAATTTATATATATATATATTGTTATATATACTGATGTAAATATTCTAAAATCCTTTGGAATATATACTGTATATATATATATATATATATATATATATATATATATATATATATATACACACACACACACACACAAAGTTCCCCTTTCTTGTTCCCTACAAATTACATCAAATCAGCACATCATTCTTTCAGTCAAATGACAACACTGGAACAATCAGCGATTGGCTGTGAGCACCTGGAAAAACAATTTCAACCGGATTTTTGGAGAGATTGTGATTGATGTTGTAAGAGAGGAGAGGTAAAGAACGAGAGGGCAAGGCCTCCCCTCTGGGCTCTGATTGTGAATGACCTTTTTCTTCCAGCGGCGTTGAGGCACCTTTCATCCTCACACTGAGAGAGCCTTGTGTGGGCGCCACACGCTCAAATCCAGCCCTATAAACACCAGGGTTAATTACGGTTAGCAAACCACACCGCACCGGAGCCGCTCTGTTCCGTGGGAATATTTAATTCTCACAGAACGGATACAAATACAGACTTTCTCGTTGGTAACTCAAGGTAATGACATTTCACTGCGGCTCTCTGAGCAGAACCACTTATGTGGAAAGGGCATGAAAATCAAATATGTACTAACGCTTCAGATGTTTAAATCATTCCTGTGGAACCGCTCAAATACATTTCATCAGTTTTGACAGCTTCATCATTCCACTTGTGTCTGTGTTCAGCTGCCATGTTTGCTTTAAAGATGCTTTCTGTCTTATGATATGCTGCATAAACTAACTGCAGTATGTATTTGTTTATACAGCTATTAATGTCTTGTAAAAGCATGCATATTATCTTTCTCAGCATATTAAAAAAACAGACATAGCTGAACATCTTTGCATATCAAACAATATGCTTCTAACATTATTATCAATGCTCTTCTGTTCCAAAACCTAGTGAGCTGCCTACCTAGGCAACATTTTAAAGCATCACAGGTTGTTCCAAAAGGTAGACAGCAAAATTACACTGCCTTATAAGATACCTTGTTTTGGCAGCATCACCTAATATATAGACACCCAATCCAACAACGCATTGGAATGAAATCACTCAATTCCAAAAAGTAAATATGGAAAATATGGAAGCCTGTTTCCGCCAGTGAATAAAATAAAACATTTTTTCTCACAATTCTGAGATAACATATTGCAATTTTTTTCTCTGAATTCTGAGTTTAGATCTCACACATAAAAATAAATCAAATTAAAAAATACAAAAAGGTAATTGCTATTTTGTATCTCACAATTCCAACTTTTTTTTCACATTACAAAATTACTTCTTCAATTCTGAAACAAAAAGTCACCTTTTACCTTTTTATATATTTTTTTAATAATATTTGTTATAAATAAATAAATAATAAAAAATATAATAATAATAATAATAATAATAAATAATATATCTTTAAAATATATATCAAGAAGAAGAAATTATTTATTTTATATTATTATTAATAACTAATATTAATATAAAATAAAAATAGACTTTTCTTATTTTACACCCTTTTTTATTCTTATTAGAGTTGCCTCAATACCTGCCAATCTCTATTGAAATCAATTGGGAAGTTTATGACATATAGAGTTTCTCTCTATTTAGGGTGTTCCAAATAAGTCACTTATGATGTTCCGTTTCAGTTAGGATGCTGACTTAGAAGTCTGCTGCCTATTTAGGCAGTATACAGCAAGTAAGCTCACTGCATTTTTGAACAAAGCCATGGTACATGGCAGATATTTAGCTCAAGCTGAATATATAACATTTAAAATATATGATACAAGGTGAGAAATACATAACTATGAGCCCTTAATAGAAGAAAAAAAAAGGACAGCAACCACAAACTCTCCCATTCATTCTTCACCAACCAGATTATATTAGAATATTAATGCAGAGCAACTCTGCAACAATAACATTCCTTTTTTCATTCCATTAAATGCTATTTCAATTTCCGGCTTAAATAAGAGCTGTTTCTCTCTCAGGCAGCGAGGAAGTCAACCATGACGGGGTCCTGATCTGCTTGTTGCCAGGTTACTGGTTAAGGCACCTGGTTTTCACAGATGTGTATAAAGTCCCTGATGTCATCAGAAACAAATGCATCGTCAAGGTTCGCAGGGCTGGAGGGTCAATGCCTCACACAGCGTTTGAAAAATTGCTTTTTTGCCTTGCTGAAATAAACAGCATACTGTACATACAATGATATATTAATGTAGTATTTATTCACTACTTAAGTATACCATTATACTTTACAGTACTGCATCCATAGCATTCTGAAACCATGAGTACAGCCTAAAGTTGACATTCGTTTATCTTTTAAATTAAAAGGTAAAATCAAAACTCAACGGCCAAGCATTAATTCAAGCCATTACCGGCTTATTTACTCTGCAGAAGCTCCACAAACTCAAAGTCACCTTGTGCACATGCTAATCCACGTCTGTAAACACACCGCATGCTCCATTTTGAGATGAACTACCTAACACTGTAGTGAAGAGCGAATCCGCTGGTAAAGTAGCTCAAAGTGACCAGTTTCCTCAAGCCTCTCCATGTAAAGCTCTCTGTTTGGGTTTACCAGCACGGAGTCGCTGTTAACATGAGCTTCCTGCTGACTCTCCCAAATAATCAAGAAACCCCACCGGTCCAATAAACACCTGTCAATCAACCTGGAATCATCATCAGCAAAATATCATGTTCTAACTCAAGCTGAACTAACTAAGCTTAAATTTAAGATTTATGTATTTGAATTGCATCAAAAATGTCCATCCATTTGGATCACACAGTTTTAACTTAAACTAATAAACTTAATGTGATGCTTATTTTTGTCAGTCATTCATACTCTTAATGAAAAAAATAATTTTTGCACTCAAAAAAAATGTTTATTTTTCATTGTTTATTATTAACTACTTGCATTTATTCAATTTTATTGAAATAATCATATTTTCAAAATGCATTTATTCAGATTTCTTACAATCAGCATATTTTTTTCATTGTAAAAAAGAGTGTGGTTAGAATTTGGGTAACTGTATTCGGTTAGTTAATATGCATGAGAATAAAAGAAATTGTATTTATTTATGATAAACTTAAATACCTGGTTATTGTACTGGTATTTATTACAAATATTTTTTTTCCTATATTAATCCTCAAAACTGAAATTAAATTAAATGTAATTAAATTTCAATAACATTTATTTTTAATTACATTTAATTATTTTATAATAATTCGTTTTAATTACATTTTATTTTTCAGTTTCATTTTGTAATATTTCTATAACTCTCCTGTTCATTCTTTATATTTGGTAAAAGCTTTAAAAAAACAACAACTCAAAACTGTATTTTATATGTTAAGTTGAAACACCTTTGTAATCACTTGAAATCTGCTAAATTAAGTTAAATTCTGTTTGAATTACATTTAGTTTAATTTTAATTACATTTAATTAATTGCTTTATTTTTCATTCATCTTTCCTTTCTCAAACTCTCCTTTCATGTGTGGCTCTAGTTTATTTAGATGGAGGTCATCTCAAGGATCTTATTCAAATCCTAATCTGACATTTGCATATAGGGCAAATATCACCTCAAAAGCAGCAATGCATTGTGGGAGCAAATCACAGCTCTGATGAAAATAAGGCTGAGCAGCCAAGCAAGAAACATTGAACATGCCAGAGTCCTCCAACATCCTCACCTTCATGTGACTTCCAGCAGAGATGTAGCAGCACGAATGAGAACTGCTTTTCATTAGAGAAGCGTTCCACTATTCTGACCTGCTTCGGTGGAAACCAATGTTCAGATTACAGCAGTTTCTGTTTTTAAGTTCAGAGAGCAGACACATATGAACCTGAATAGAGTTTTTATCATTCAAAACACTGAGCTTCGTGCAGAGAGAAATTATATGATGGGTTGACCTGTTGCCCTATTATACAATCATCCAATCACAGACCAACTTGCAAATTAGAATTTGAGAAACAACTGGGCTCAATTTCAGAGAAAGAAACACTTGATGAACCTTAAACGCTCAAATCATCATCGTGCATGAAGTTCACAACCGGTTTGCACCTCATCGGCAGACATGTCTGCAGCTCTGACATCATTGCAGGGGCTTTTGGGTGATGAAATGCTAATCAACTGAAGGCCTCAATCAAAAGTGTGACTTTGACAAATTGCACAATTCGCCGTGAAGCGGAATAAATCGGAATGAATTGATTTCAGGCTCTGGGTTTGTAATGTTTGCGTGTCACATGGAAGACCTTTGTTTGTCTTGAAACAAAGCAGTATTTCACTGACTGACTGAAACTCCATTAAGACCAACAAAAAACATGCAATGTTCTACTTAAAGCTCCATTTTACAAATTAGAAATCTCAGTATTTCAATATCTCAATATCAGTCCTTCAAACCCATTAGCGCCACCTACCGGTCAAAAGTTTGGAATGATTATGATTAAGTCTCTTTTGCACACCAAGGCCCTATTTATTTGAAGTAAATACAGTAAAAATGGTAATAATGTGAAATATTACAATTTAAAATAACTGTTTTCTATTTGAATATACTGTATGTTAAAATGTAATTTATTCCTGTGATGTAAAGCTGTATTTTCAGCCTCATTACTCCAGTCTTCAGTGTCACATGATCCTTCAGAAATTATTCTAATATGCTGATTTGCTGCTCAAGAAACATTTCTGATTATTATCAATGTTGAAAACAGTTGTGCTGCTTCATATTTTTGTGGAAACTGTGATACACTACCAGAGAGAGAAAATAAATTTATACTTTTATTCAGTAAGGATGCAATAAATTGAACAAAAGTGGCAATTAAGACATTTATAATGTTACATCTATTTCAAATAAATGCATCTCTTTTCAAAATTCATCAAAGAATCCTGAAAAATAAAATGTATCAGTTTCCACAAAAATATTAAGCAGCACAACTGTTTTCAACACTGATAACAATATAATAATAAATTAATAACTGAGCACCCATACTATGTGGCAATAATTGAGCAGCAAATCAGCATATAAGAATGATTTCTGAAAGATCATGTGACACTGAAGACTGGAGTAATGATGCTGAAAATTCAGCTTTGATCACAGGAATAAATTACATTTTACAATATATTCAAGTAGAAAACAGTTATTTTAAATTGTAATATTATTTCACAATATTACTGTTTTTATTGTATTTTTAATTAGTAAATGCAGACTTGGTGAGCATAAGAGACTTCTATTAGCCTAAAACATAAAAAAAGGAACCCTTGAAAATCCCTTTTGACCGTCAGGGTAGGTTTTAACTGATACATTTTGAATCAAATATCCTAAGAAGCAAAATTGTGGCGAAACCCATCCTGATTGTCCTCAAATCTGTGTCATATAATCGTGACACTGTGCCAGTTAAAGTGATGGAGAGCTGTTGCTGTGAGAGTTGTGTAGGAGAGATGGAGCTCACTGCGATGTGAGTGAACCGCTAAAGGATCTGAGGACAAAGATGCAGTTGTTTCCTCCATTCATTCAACATCCCACTATCCCACATCACTGGATCACCGCCAGTGTGTGTGTGTGTGTGTGTGTTAGAGAGAGA
>NW_015554124.1:250241-267972 GCF_001515605.1 Sinocyclocheilus anshuiensis | reverse complement strand
ACAGCCAGTGAGTGTGTGTGTGTGTGTGTGTGTGTGTGTGTGTGTGTGTGTGTGTGTGTGTTTGATGAGTATGAGACTGAGATGTCTCTGTCTCTGTTCTGGGTACATGATCGCTCTAGAACTGGCCAATAAAATGCTTTGTTTTTTTTATGCTTATACTCATTTTATAAAAAAAAAAAAATCTTATTAAAAAACAATCATTGTTTTGAGTGAAATAACAGCAACTGAATCTCACAAAAAATACATTCTGTCAAGAACATGTCAAGTGTAAGTAAATAAGTAATTATATTTTGCATAAAGGAAATGGCGCCTATATTTTAAGACCATAAAAGGGGGCATTTTGCATTTCTACATAATTTTCATGAAATACACACAATATCATATTTTATATTTATTATTATTAAAAACATAATTTAAAAAAATTATGTATAAACCCATTTAATCCCCCAAATAGTTATTATAATAATACAAATAAATGTATGTAGTATAATTTACAGTGGCATGCGAAAGTTTGTGAACCCCTTGCAGAATCATACCCGTTTCTGCCATAAAAATGGTCCAGTTCAAAAGTGATTGTTATATTTTTTCTTCTTAAGACTTCCCGCTCACTGTAGTGAAATATTCTTCTTCTAAACATTTTAGAAGTTATCAAGGATTTACAAAAGATGTGGATTCAAATGGCAATTAAATTACAGTGGCATGCGAAAGTTTGGGAACCCCTGGCAGAATCTGTGAAAATGTGAATAATTGTAACAAAATAAGAGAGATCATACAAAATGCATGTTATTTTTTATTTAGTACTGTCCTGAGTAAGATATTTTACATAAAAGATGTTGACATTTAGTCGACAAGAAAAAAAAAAAAGCTGAAATTATTCAAATAACCACATTCAAAAGTTTGGGAACCCTTGGTTCTTAATACTGTGTGTGGTTACCTGGATGATCTTCGACTGTTTTTTGTTTTGTGATGATTGTTCATGAGTCCCTTGTTTGTTCTGAACGGTTAAACTGAGCACTGTTCCTCAGAAAAATCCTCCAGGTCCGAAGATCAAGGTAAATTGTACTTAATTTGTCTTCCGGGAAACATGCAAGTATCTTCTGTTGCTTCCGAAGGGCAAGTACTAAATGGAAAAAAAAAGATATTTCAACAAAATAGGAAAAATTTGGACATTCTCATCCTGTTCAAAAGGCTCTTAATGCATCGTGTTTCCTTCTAGAGCATCAGTGAATGTTTGAACCTTTTTTAATAGTTGTGTTTGAGTCCCTCAATTGTCCTCAGTGTGAAAAGATGGATCTCAAAATCGTACAGTCACTGCTGGAAAGGATTCAAATAGGCAAAAGATGCTGGAAAACTGAAGAATCTGCAGGAAATGGAAGATTTTTCTGAGGAACAGAGCTCAGTTTAACTGTTCAGAACAAACAAGGGACTCATGAACAATCATCACAAAACAGAAAACAGTCGTAGATAATCCAGGTAACCTCACACAGTATTAAGAACCAAGGGTTCCCAAAGTTTTGAATGGGGTTATTTTTATAATTTCAGCTATTTTTTTTTCTTGTGGACTAAATGTAAACATATTTTATGTCAAATACCTTACTCAGGACAGTACTAAATAAAAAATAACATGCATTTTGTATGATCCCTCTTATTTTTTTTTAATTATTCACATATTCACAGATTCTGCAAGGGGTTCCCAAACTTTCGCATGCCACTGTATACTATATAAACAAATATATTATATTTTTGTTCATGTATAATATATATGTGCATATATAAATTGATATGATATTTATTATTATAAAATCATTTTTAAATAATATATTTTGAATATATATAAATAAAATAAAATATTTTCATATAAAACAATTGAAACAAAACAATTAAATCATTAAGGAAATAAATAATTATTTGATTTTGAGTGTTTTGATTTTAAGGTGAAATGTGACCTGGTCATCTCTTTTCTAGCTTCCAAAACTAGTCTGTTTAAATCAAATTTAAAACATTCTGATTCATAAAATTCATCTTTTCACACCATAAACTGTAGACAGCATCTCATTACCAAACTGTTAATACTCTACATTTCTCAATCAAACTGCTAAGCTCATGCATCCTCGCAGTGTTGTGAAGGGTTTTTCTGGATGCCGGGCATCAGTCCTCACTCTGAGGGTCTCTGAGCAGAAAGCAGATTAGCCCAGCTCGTTTAACATGATTAACAGGGATGATTTTCCAGTATCACCCAGCTACTGGGTTTCTAACCCAGCAAAAGCTGAGAGGACTAATTGAAACATCAGCCATATGGATCAGATTAAAGGATTGCAGAGAAACAAAGATTAGATTCGACCTCAAACCAGGAGAAATTATACAGGCGGATTAAACACACACAGAACATTATGAAAAGACCTCAAAGAGAATTATTAACTGCCTCTGATACCAATCATTCTTACTGTTATTTAACTGGTTAAATGACATGACTTCACTATTAACACCCAAACTATGTTGTGAACAATACCACACAATCTTTACATGAGTTATGCAGCATCACCAAACTTATGACATTCATGGCTGAAGTGCATTAATTTAGAAACCTCAATAAACCCACAACAGATCATAAGAAACTGTTAACAGAAGTCTGACCTCTGCATTTCAGTATATCTGTCCATGCTTTATCTCAAAAGACCTCAAGACTGACAAATCAAGATTAGAAGGAATGGACATCAATGCAAAACCATTTTCAAATGCAAACACAAACTAATGACTTAGGTTGAGAACTCAGGTTGAATGATATTCTGTTATATAGATAGGATTGGTGGCCAATGTGATCATAAGACTCGATTCCAAGTAGATAAATCTAGTTTACTATCCAACAAGAGTTGCACTCACCAGTGCCAACCACATGCTGTACATAACAAAAGATTGTTAAAAAAATAAGAATTTCTAATAAGAAAAGCCAAATGCAATCCATAAGTTAACCAAAAGGCACCAAAATTAATTCAGGCTTCAAAGTTTTGTCAAGAAAAACTAACTCAAGTTGCACCAAATGTCTGAATGTCATTACATTTGATAAGAAAATATCAAATTGCATCTGCAGAAAATGAACCAAAATCTTCTTCATCAATGTTACTGTTACTGTCAATCAACTGGTGCTTTGATGATTTTAAGTGGATTTATCAAGTCAGTTCTTTTCATATTCACACAGGTTTCGTTATAGCCATTGTTTTATTAAAAATATACTAAAAAAACATTTGGTATATGATTTGCTTTTTTAATCTTCACTCATAAGCTGCTAGTAAATTTCACAAATTATTACAAAGAAACGACAACAACACATTAAATCTAATGACATTTTTAAGCAGAAAGACTGAAATAGTATTTTCTTGTAAAACATACTCCAATAACCTTTGTTTTATTTACAAAGACAATTCATTTTACAGATTACTTCTTTTCTGTGAGCATTCTGCTTGCGAAATGTGCTTGTGCTAGCCTACTTCTTTAAAATAAATGTAACTTTTTTGATATTTAATCGAATAAAATGACATCCAGACATTTTTAAGTGACTAAGTGTCCAACTACTTCTCCAAAATTATACTTTTATCGAACAGAAGTGAGCATATTTCAGGCATGTGACAATTAGCAACAAACCCTAAAGAAGTTGATTTCTGGTTTGTTATCTAATGCAGTAACATTCCGACTCATTTTAAGAGTTTAAATACTATTGAAGCCACTGAATAAGGCAAAATAAACAACAACATCAACAACAAAATGCATCTTGTAAATTCACAGATAAAAGCACACAGCTGTTATTAAAAGAGTAGGCCACTTCCAGAATGAAAATTCTGTCGTCATTTATTCACCCTCTACTTGTTCCAAACCTTTAAGAGTTTCTTTCTTCTGTTGAACACGAAAGAAGATATTTTGAAAAATGTTGGTATCCCAACAGTTGATGAGCACCATTGACACTATTTTCCTACTATGGAAGTCAATGGTGCTCATCAACTGTTCGGATACCAACATTTTTCAAAATATCTTCTTTCGTGTTCAACAGAAGAAAGAAACTCATACAGGTTTGGAACAAGTGGAGGGTGAGTAAATGATGACAGAGTTTTCATTCTGGAAGTGAAATACTCCTTTAATAGAGATTTTCCTATACTCACCGATTCTCAAGACCTGCTGCGCGCTGAGACTGACCTCTGCCATCAGACACAGCAGGATGAAGCTCACACCTGTCCCCTTCAGCATGCTGCACCTGCAGGAGGCACATTCAACATCCATCTCCTTCTTCTTTTTGTATCCATACAGGAATAATTTCCATCCGAGCAGCATCTTTCCACTCACTCGTACTGGTGGGAGTCACCCATCCTCACATCCATAGGTGCTAACTGGGCATCACTTTCCAGAATAAGTCACCGTGAATGAGCATCCCTCCCGCGGTGCTCCCAGGACATAACGGTACCGAGAGACCGAGAGCGCACGGGCTCAACTGTGCGCAAACATGGGTCCGTTGCGAAGATTAACTTCAAATCTGGCAGCAGTCGATCTCGACAACGTCTTTGCTCTTTGGTACACCGAGGAAATGATTCAATCTTGTGCCGGAGCGCACATCTGCCAGCGGATTAAATGCCCGTTTATCCGTCACTCGCTGTCTGTGATTTCACCAAACTGGACGACACCTTACCCAACAGCGGTTTGACCTACTTTTAATACAAAATCATTCTTATTATATTTTTAAAAAGTCAAAGAAAACGTACAGGTCAGGAAGATAAGTGCGCGGAGGCATCTGTGAGAAGTTTGTGTGTGAAGCAATGGTGGAGATTTGATTCATTCCAACGAATCGAATCTTATAAACAAGTTCTGTTAAAAATGATTCGATCAGATTCGCCAGCGGCTGGTTTTGAAATAGCGTACTACGCTTTCCATTTCTGCTAAATAAAGAAAAATATGGCAGAAATAGTAAGAGTAGTTTTATGATAGTGCGCTGTTCCGAATTCAGCGTCTTGTGTGTTATGTGTGAGTCATTGAGTCTTCACTCAACCGATTCGTTTGAACGAGTCGTTCGCGTAAGAATCGATTCGTATTATTCTTAATTAAAATGTACCTGTCTATTTCGAGAAGTAGCCTATCATAATTTTGTTTTTTCCCACAAATATCAACAAGTCAAATAGACTAATTTTCCATACTCAAATCAAAATTGTTTCCATAGAGTGTGAGAGCTTTCAAAACTCTGGATCTGGTTTAGAAGGTGATTACTCACATCCTTTAGGTCATTGTGACAGTGGGTTTATACGGCATTAGAGGGATTACAGAGACAGGATCTGGATCACAGATCATTTAGAAAGAAAAGATACACTTCAGCCCCAGTAAACAAAGCCAGATCATGTATTTCTACAGGAGGTTTTATATGGTGTCTACTTTGACAACATACTTGACTATGAATTGCAATAAGTTTTTGTTGTCATTTTATGTCTTTATGGTGTAACAGAAGGAAAGATCTCTATAAAATAATTCCAGTGCAATTTACAATTTATAAAATGTCAAAAACAAAAAAAGATTCAATTCCCATACACTACTCTTGTAACTTAAAGGGACAGCTCACCTTCAGTTGCTGTCCCCATTGTATGGAAGCCCGTTTCCGCCACTGAATAAAAAAAAAGGTAATTGCGACTTTTTATCTCACAATTCTGACTTTTTTTCTCATAATTGCGTGATACAAACTCGCAATTCTGACGTTTTTTCTTAGAATTGCAATATAAACTCACAATTGCGAGTTAAAAAGTCATAATTGTGAGATATAAACTCGCAAACCCCCCTCAAAATTGGACTTTAACTCGCAATTGTGAGTTTATATATCTCGCAATTCTGACTTTATAACTCGCAATTGCGAGTTTACATCTCACAATTCTGTTAAAAAAAGTCAGAATTGTGAGATAAAAAGTCGCAATGACCTTTTTTTTTTTATTATTCAGTGGCAGAAACGGGCTTCCATACCATTGACTTCCATAGTATGGTGGAAAAAAAAACACTATGCGAGTCAATGAGGACCGACCGAATGTGAACCATCCCTTTAAGGCCATCTACTCGTTAATTATCATATAAGTAGAGGTCAGGGCAAGTGGTAACATTGTTTTTGAAAGTCAATAAGAGCCTATTTCAGGAAGATTAAACAAAGAAACAATGAAACACACACAAAAAATCACATTTGAAACTGAAATATCCCTTGTGACAACTAACCCCGATCTTCTCTATTTAATACATATTCTCTCTCAAAGCCACATTTGATAGAAACAGCAAAGACTTGGAAAACAGTGCATAATTTACACATTTACAAAAAATTACATAATGATGCAGTATGATTTTAGTCCTCTGTTGGCCAAAAACAGAGAATGATGGGAGATTCACATGACATCTCTTCAAATATTGTCATGTTCTCAGCTCCAGGACAAACTCACAGCTGTTTATTTAGAGAATAACACACCACTTCTTAACAGCCAGCAAATATACTCCACCAGTTGGATGTGCCGTATGCTGATTCCGTGTTTGCTGTCAACATGCCCCAATGTGAAACAGAGGTTGTTTATGAGGGCTGAATGCAGCTGGCATAACAAACAACAGTAGCATTGAGTTCACAACTCCAGCTCGGGATCCGTTAACAGTTTTACCTGGAGTACGAGTGGTTCACGTTAGTATTGACATTGAATGGCAGCTGCTCATCCGGCGAGGGATGCCCTGTATTCCACCTGCATGCTGACATTTTAGCTCATAGGACAAACACCGGAGACTCTGGAGCTGCCTTCAATAGCTTCTGTTCTCAAATGATGTTGAAAAGAGCAGACAGGCAAAAATATAAATCCATTTCCCACTTTTAAGAGCCATATGAAAAAATAAAGCATTAGCAAAATGTGTACTTTAATAAAATTAACAATTTGTGATGTAGATGTTGCATGCATTGCATACTGTATATTGCTCTTAGTCTCTCTTTCAACATAATTAATAAAAAGTTTGTGTAATAGGCTACTCTACAAAAACAAAATAAAGATGTAAGCTTTCATTTTAATCTGCCATTTTTATTTAAGATCCAACGGGTATGAAATGATTAATGGAAAACCTGGATATGATGAAAAAAAAAAAGGATTTCTAGACCTGGAAATGTAATGAAATTTAATAAAATCTTTAAAAAAAAAAAAAAAAAAACATTGACATTTTTAAAATTAATATACATATTTTTGTAGTTACATCAAGCTCTAAAATATTTTATTGGGTAGAAGTTGCTGAGAAATTACAATTTTTGAGTAAAAAAAATTAAACAATCACAAGTGACTAAAAAGTAATGTAAATCAATTGGTAATAAAAAAGTGAGACTAAAAGAACACTGAGTTATTGAAACTTCTGGAATTGTGGAATATAGCCAAATTCTTTATAATTATTTTATGTAATTATTTTGATATACTACCACTCTCTTTGGCTGGTAAAAATAAAAATAAAAAGAGAGGAGAATATTAATTAAAAAATTGTAAAATATTGTCTTTGACAATGGGGGGCTTTGGGATGAAAAAGGTTGAGAACCACTGCCGTGAAGAGCTTCATATCCCCACAAAACTTTTTGAGCATATTTGTTTTTTAATAAATAAAAAAAACACTTATATACGCAATCCAGAGCTACTGTCCGAGCTGTACGACTGCACCCTGGAGTAGTTGTACCCTACGAAGAGCGGATTCTGCGGCACAGGATGAAACGTGGATCCCGTGGCGTATGAAGTGAACGGATCGCTGCCGTTGCTTCCTTTAAAGTGTGTGGAAAGCTGACGCGGGTAATGCGTGTTCCTGGATACGTACTGCATCACATTTTGGCCATAATAGTTCGGATTCTGACCGTTCTGACTGTACACTAAAGACCCTGTGGCCATGGCCTGCATACTGTATGGTGAATGTTGACCACTAGAGGGCGTAATGGCGTAGCTGAACACGGACGGCGAAGGCTGTTGAATGGAAAGACTGTTGGTCTGGACCAAAGGCTGGTGTCTTAAAGAGTTAAAGGTCTGGAGGCGGTTTAAAATGGGTTTGTTAGCTTGTGGACGACCATGAAATGAGCCTGGTTTTGGATCAACACGACGACAGAGAAATATAATTCCAGATGCCAACAGAAAAGCACTAGTTACCCAACCGATATACAGCGCCTCTCCTAGTTCCCTGCGCTGGGCGTCAATCAGTAGAGGGTTGTAGAAGTCTCTAATGATGGTGTGGGCCGTCCAAGAGACCGGGATGATTACGCACACGGACGCTAAGATCTGCATCAGCCCCGCGGCCATTGCAATGAGGCTTTTGGACCGCGGTTGATCCCTGAGACACAATGTGCAACGGAGGCCTACGAGAGACACAAGCAGCCCGACTCCAGACAGCGCCAGAGCGCAACACGTCAACCCGCGGGCCGCCTGCAGGTCCAGCGGCAGGAACAGCAGAGAGTCGTAGACTTTGCACTGCATGTGGATGTTGGCCTGTCTGAAGCACGTCATCCACAGACCCTCCCAGCGCGTCTCCATCACGATGATGTTCTCACCGATGAACGCCGTCACTTTCCACATGGGAAGGCCCGTGACAGAAACCGCACCGATCAGACCGATGATGCCCAGACACAGGGCGATGAGCTCACACTTGCCCTGAACCATCATTGACCTCAGACTTGCACGCTTTTGACTATGTCATCAGTTTTCCTAAAAGTAGAGAAACAGACATAATTGGTTTTGAAATTTACATGAGGGGTCTTTGGCACAAGACACTTCTTCCCTTTAATCTGTCAAGCTTTTAACAGCACCAGACAAATGCTTTTAAATGCAAACAGCATTAAGGGAGTTTTACACTTTTAAGAGCCACTGCCAAAATATCTACTATAATAATAAATAGACTATATAAAAATATTTGGGATTTACAGTACTGTGCAATAGTCACATTTGCTCTAAGATATCTTTTGCTTGCTCTATATCTTTTTGCTTTAGTGTTCCAGTATCAATTTTAGAAACATTCCATTGCATTGCATATATTATAATGATTTTTAGTAAATTCATGTTTTTATTCAGCATGAATGCATTAAATTGATCAAAAGTTACAGTAAAGACTTTAATCATGTCGCAAAATATTTGTTTTTAAATAAATGCTGTTTCTTTGAAAATGTATAATGATTCCCATACAAATATGAAGCAGCACAACTGTTTTCAACAGTGATAATAATCAGAAATGTTTCTTGAGCAGCAAATCAGCATATTAGAATGATTTCTGAAGGATCGTGTGACACTGAAGACTGGAGTAATGATGCTGAATATTCAGCTTTGATCACAGGAATAAATTACATTTTACAATAAATGTAATATAGACAATAGTTATTTTTCGATTGCAATAATATTTCACAATATTACCATTGTTAATTGTGATTGGTATGGCTACTTTTTAATAGATCAAGATGCTTTCAGCCTCATGATGGTGTAATTATTGCCTCTTCCAACAGGGTCTCTTTGACCTCTTGACATATTAAACAGAATTCACCTTTTCCTTTAACAGGCTCACTTTCATTTGCATAAAATTATGCTCACTTTGGTTCTTAATCAAATGTTTAATTCAGTTGTACTCTACCTAGGGTTTTTTTTTTCTGAAGAAGAACATGTCCTGAATGAACGTCTCCTCAGATGACGGCAAACTACCCTGAACAAATGAATGAATCCACTCACCCTGTTCTGAACAAGGATAATCCTGTTGGGCAGCGATTTAATGTCCAAATCTTGATGTCTCGAGTCTGTTAGCCAAACACAGGTGTGTTAGATGTAGTAAATGTTGTTCCCAGATTAAATAGCGCAGTGTAGAGAGAGTGTGGTATTATATGCTCAACAGTTTAAGGATAATGATAAACTTACTCTCTTTGTTATGGGAAAGTGGCATAGCCGTATTCTAATTGGTTGAGGCTGATGAGGGTAAGTGGAGATGCTGATGGTGTGTTTACTGAGCAGTGGTCATATATGCTGGCAAGGTCTCTCTCACATAAACAAACACACTCTCAAATGAACAGATGACCTTCACTCACAAAGTTATAAAATTCTCTTCAACACTAGAGGGAGGCGCTGCGCCAATCTGGTTACAGGTAAATTAGTTCTGTCAGGGATGTTTAGCGCTTTGGAAGCTGAAACGAGTGTCCTTTATCCACCTTATTAGGCAACGAAGAAGTAAGCAATTTTATGTGAAGACTTCCGATTCATTAGGCGCTATAGATAACTAGAAGAATAACAAAGTGCAGTAAACGGTAAAACTGGGCTATTTGTGATGCAAACCAGTGTGTTTATAATTACGATGATAAATGAAACTCATATGATAAGAAATACCAGTTTACAATATCAAGCCGCATAAATAAATGGAAGCGAATGACACCGAAAGCCGCTCGAACAAATATGGCCGCTTCCTCTCTTAAAGAGGTCATATGATGCGATTTAAATTTTTCCTTTCTTTTGTAAAAATTGACGCGTTTCAGAAAGGCGGGACATAGAGGAGAAACAATAATGTACAATATGTGGAAAATAATGTTTTTTGAACTTTAAACCGCATAAACACATTTCATTACACCAAATACACAAAATAATGTTCTTTTTAGCAACATCATATGACCCCTTTAAGTTAAAAATTTAATGGAAATCTGTCACTGACTAGGCAGCAACCTACAGTTTTGTTAGCTATGTTTGGTTGCTGCTAAAAGCATTATCTGTTTTTACTGTCATTATTGTCATTTATCATGCATACATTTTATCCAAAGCACAAGGTGTAGTTTAGCTTTACCAATGACTTCAGTAATATTCTGGGTCACTTCTGCCTGGTGATGAGCCACATATTTTGCATTAGCAACCTGAAATGAGTCCACCTCAGTGCATATTACGTAATACCTCTGTTTTAAAACCTAGTGAGCTGTCTTGCTGTTTACTACCCACTCAGGTAGCTAACTTTTAAAAAAGAAGCATCCTCACTGAAACTGAACCACATAAGTGAGTGATTTAAAACACTCAGCAACTTTTTGCTTCAGAGAAATATCAATGAAATAGGACACAATTGTTCTATGCTTAGAGTATTGCTATGTAATAAAAAATTATTTTTGCTAAAATAATGCAAGACCCTATTAATCATAAAAATACAGTGTGCATATACTCTGTATTTGTTTAAAAATAATTTTTTTAATTACTCAACTATGTTTTTACCAGTATTGTTTGGTATTAAATCAAAATGCAAATGAATTTTTTCTTCGACTTCAATGAGCTCATCACAGTGCATTCTGGGATTGCATTCTTCATGAAGGACGACAATGAAAGAATCTCATCAGACAAGTTGCTGCCTATATTTATTTTACATTGAAGCCTATGACAGTATTGTTGTTGTTAACTAAAACCCTTAAAAATATTTTTTGTTAATTGAAATAAAATATAAATATGCTGTAAGATGAAAGATGAAACTTAAATGGATATTAGACATAACAGAACTATCTGAAATAATATAAGTTTAAGCTGAAGTACTAACGTTACTAAAACTGAAATAAAATAAATGTAAGCTAAATAGAAATATAACAAATAATAAAAATGACAAAAGCACATAAGATTACTAAAACAAAACTGAAAATAAAAAATAAAGCTAGTTCAAAATATGAACAAGTACTATAACAGTATAAATAATACTAAAAACACATTTGGCTACGATTCCTTAAAATGCTTCACAGCAAAGTTCACCAATTTTGCACTTGCTGCATAAGGCAAAGATTTATTTATATAATAATTTTTATTCAATATGCTATGTTTCATCTGATTAAAAAAAATGATGCACTCGGTCTAGTTATAGCAGTTCCCAGTGAAACGGGTCTCACTCCTTAGCCTTTCCAAAAGTATGCAGTTAAAACTTTAAAGCTGCTTGTTCAGTTTTCATGTGTGGGTGTGTATTTCTCAGTTTTCACAGCTGAATAGCAGATAGTTCTGATCCGTTTCCTGGTTCTGTTGTAGCACTACTATACTAACAAGCAGCTCTTGTGTGACTCATTCTCTGGGTGTGTCAGAGACGCTCAAGACAATAGTCGTCTTACGTTTCACTGCGGCTTTGTTTATTTGAAGCTGCAGGGCATAAAGATCTTGAACGCACTGAGCTAAACTAAATCACCAAATTCAGCACTTGCCAGTAACTCAGACCCCGTGACTTTTTGAGAAAACAGGTCCTCTGAAGCATAGAGATGAACAGATTTCTTCTGAGAACTATTACTGTGCAAATACACAGCAGAAACCAGAACACAATCTTTTAAAACCACCTATATATGCAGAAAGATATGAGGAATAGCAAATATCTTATCATTAAGGATATGTTTTACTAGTTTATTGAGTTAAATCATTGTATTGTACTTTGATATTTACATAAAAAAACATAATATATGAATATTAAACACTTATTTCCTTGTTTCTATTTTAGACATGCAGCTTTCAGATAATACAAAAATACCTCAAGTAACATACTTTACAACATCCTGAGGTATGATCTGTACTTTACAATGAATCATATAAAACAAAAACAAAATTTTTTAAAACAATTCTTCATCTCAGTCACAGACAGTTCTCAAAGTTCTCTTACTTGCATATTTAAAAAATGCCATTGAAACTATATTTCAATTCTGTCAAAAACATTCCCAAGAAATAAAAAGAAAAATATTAAATGTAGGCCTAAATTTGTTACATTGTTAAAAACCAATGGGTTTTTTTTTCCTTCTCTCGTTAGAAGTTCATCCTTTCCATCTTTCATTTGCACCAACTTAGACATTTAAAAAGCCAAAGTAGAAATGGTATTCAAAAACATTCCTAAGCATGAAACAGTAAAAAATTAAATGCAGGCCCAAGTTTGTTACATTTAAAACCGTTTAAATATTTCCAAATAGTATTTTTTATCTTGTGTAAAAAAAAAAAAAGCTTTGGTTAGAAGTCCTTTTCATCTGTCATCTGCTCCTGCATAGATATGAGTAGAAATAACATCTAAATGTAGCCAAAAACATTCCCAAGAATAAAACAAGGGGGAAAAAAATCAAATGTACGGCTAACTTACATTAAAAACATTTTTTCCAAATATTTTGTTTTAAAAACTTTTGGTCGTCCTTTTCATCTCTCTCTAACACACACAAACGCAAACACACAAGCCTGTAAAACGTCCAGCTGGATTTCAGAGATAAGCCACGGCGCTGCGGGCGGACGGATGTCGGGACGGTTGTATGAACGACTGCTGTCTGGAAGGCTGAATGAATGACTGTTGTCTAGATGGTTGGTATGACTGCTCAATGAACGACGGTGGCCCGGACGGGTGACTGTACACAGAGCGCGGCTGAGGGTGGTAGGCCACGGGTTGCGGCTGATAGGCCACATAGGGCGCGTTCCTGGTGTACATGTACCTCGGATCCGGGCCCTTGTCCAGGGGGCCACTGCAGCAGGTGAATATGCACCCACCGGCGAATAAGAAGGCGGAAGACACCCAACCGATGTACAACGCTTCCCCGAGTTCCCTGCGCTGGGCATCGATGAGCAAGGGGTTGTAGAAGTCCTGGATGATGGCGTGTCCGGTCCAGGAGACGGGGATGAGGCAGCAGAGGCAGCCTGCTAGGATCATGCAGCCAGCGATGATCAGAACCATCCGCTTGGCGCGGTCGTTCCCTTGGATGCACGCCGTGCACCTCATCCCGGCAATGGAGATTAGTAAACCCAGCCCGGTCAAAGCCACGGAACAGCACATGAGCCCCCGAGCGGCCTGGAGGTCCGGAGACAGCGCCAGCAAAGAGTCGTACACCTTACACTGCATCCGAATGTTGGCCTGCCGGAAGCAGTTCATCCACAAGCCCTCGTAGCGGGTCTCCATCACGATGATGTTCTCCCCAATGAACGCTGTCACCCGCCACATTGGCATCCCGGTGCTGGCCGCCGCCCCGATGAGTCCGATCAGGCTCACGCACATTCCCACGATCTCCAGGGCGCCGTTCGCCATGATTCCAGGAGCCTGAAGAGTGAGGACTGGTTTCGACTGTAAGGTTTTGCATCCCGCTGGAATGGGAGCTGATAGGTGTTCACCTGTTCCCAGCCTCCGCCCTCTCGCTCAGGGAAGGGAGGGAACGCCGGGGCTGGTTGCTATGAAATCAAATCCCCCCTGCGAGTGTTTGTGTCTGGTTTTGTGTCACTGGGGGAGGAGGAGGAGGAGCTCGTAGCCGTGTTGATGTTTGCTCAGCAGGCACCGTTTTCTGGCAGAGATCCTGTTAAGTGAGGAAATACAGCTGAAGGGGTTACTGAACAGCCAGATACAGGCAAACACACAACAGCTCTGGACTGCTGTCAATGTTTAACACCGCTGGTGTTGCGGCTCATTAAATTGCTGTCTGATATGTCCAGAAAAACATATGTGAAGTCAGCTGATGGCTTAATGTTGATGTTTTACCTTTAGTTAAAGGTGAAAAGTTTGTCATTTCTGCACCGCAAACGGAATTTCATTACTTTTAAAATTCTGTTTGATGCTGAGTGGTTTCTAGCATGTTGCTACACGGATGCTAGGGAGTTCTGAGGGAACCACAGAAAGCAACCACATAGCAACATGCTAAGTACCACTCAGAGCATAAGCAACCGCATAGTAACATTCTAAAAAAACATTTAGAACTCCTTAGCAGCTGCATAGCAACACCCTAGCAACTGGAAAGTAACATTCTAAAAATAAAAACATTCAGAACCCCTTTGCAGCTGCATAGCAACACCCTATCAACCTTTATACAGTCGACCATTATTGTAGTTCCATTTGATGCTGAGTGCTTTTTAGCATGCTACTAAGTGGTTGCTAGGGTGTTACTATGCGGTTACTAGGGTGTTGCTATGCAGCTACTGAGGGGTTCTGAGCAGTTTTTAGAATGTTGCTGTGCAGCTGCAAAAGGGGTTCTAAATGTTTTTTTTTTAGATTGTTATTATGAGGTTGCTAAGGTGTTGCTATGCAGCTGCTTAGGAGTTTTGAGAGCTTTATAGAATATTGCTATGTGGTTACTAGGGTGTTGCTATGCAGCTACTTAGGGGTTCTGTGTAGTTTTTAGAATGTTGCTGTGCAGCTGCAAAGGGGTTCTACATTTTTTTTAGAATGTTACTATGAGGTTGCTATGCAACTGCTTAGGGGTTTTGAGTGCTTTATAGAATGTTACTATGTGGTTACTAGGGTGTTGCTATGCAGCTGCT
The DNA here is from genome assembly GCF_001515605.1 of Sinocyclocheilus anshuiensis. Taxonomy (NCBI): domain Eukaryota; kingdom Metazoa; phylum Chordata; class Actinopteri; order Cypriniformes; family Cyprinidae; genus Sinocyclocheilus; species Sinocyclocheilus anshuiensis. Next base: position 252,739 of record NW_015554124.1, on the reverse strand, counting down.
AAGGGGTTCTGAGTAGTTTTTAGAATGTTGCTATGCAGCTGCAAAGGGGTTTTAAATTGTTTTAGAATGTTACTATGTGGTTGCTAAGGTGTTGCTATGCAGCTGCAAAGGGGTTCTACTTTTTTGAATGTTACTGTGCGGTTGCTAGGGTGTTGCTATGCAGCTGCTAAGGGGTTCTGAGCGGATTTTAGCATGCTCCTATGAGGTTTCTAGTGTCTTAACAGCTACATAGTAACTGCTCAAATCACCTTAGCAGCTGCATAGCAACATCTTAGCAACCTTTGTGTATTTTTGCAATTCCATTTAATGCTGAGTGTTTTTAGAATGTTGCTATGCAGAACACCCTAGCAATAACATAACAACATGATAAAAATCACTCAGAACATCTAGCAACAACCTAGAAAACTTTGTACTATTAAGCATTTTCTTCAGACAGTATACAAAATCACGTTTCTGTTCTCTAAGATGGCTGACAGTAACTGTGATATTTTATTCATTTTCATCAGCGAGTGCAGATAAGAATTTGGATCATAACATTGTTTTGCTGCGTTGACTTTTTCCAGTTACATCTTAAATCACATACACGTCTCTTTTGGTCGCACAAACACAGTCAGTGTCGCTCATGTCTGCTGGTGAATTTGCATTAGGGGTGTGATGCTTTGAGCTTATGGAGCAACAGAAGAGAAACATACACTGGAAAACCACCTCGACTGGTTCGACCAGTTCCGCCAACACTGGGCTAAGAAAAACAACAAAATAATGTCATCAAGTCTACAGACCAGGAACTAGTACATCCACAGTTCTTTTCACACATTTATTTAATACAATTACAATCAAACCAATGCTTTAAAAATGGACAGAGTGGAAAACAAACAATCATATGACAGAGTCAACATTAAGTCATGGATACACAGTTAAATGCTGTGTGGAAATATCCCACATGTTGGTGTTCTTAATTTTAGCACATATTGCATATTATTTCTGTGCAAATTACAAACTTTTAGAAAAGAAGGAAATGCAATCAAATCAAGTATGTAAAAACTAATATTCACATATACAGTCACATTTAATCAAATGAGGCTCCATCAGTCCTGCTTTCTTCTGAATCCTAATGCAGATTGTTCCCAACTCAACTTCTTTTTTGGAGTCTCTATAGAAGATGTTGTGTGTCTCAGTATCTTGAAGGGTTATAAACTGTCGGGACAGGAGAATAGGCCGGTTGATAGTTATACCCGGGCTGGTATCCGTATGCAGGCTGGTATCCATATCCGGACCTGTAGGAGTAGTTATACGGAGCCGATCCAGCCCGATAAAGAACAGCAGCCATGTTCTCTTTATCCTGGGTCCGTGGTGCATGTCGACAGAGCAGAATCACCCCGGCACAGAAAAGCAAAGCTGAAGTGACCCATCCGATGTACAAAGCCTCTCCAAGCTCTCTACGTTGGGCGTCGATTAACAACGGGTTGTAGAAGTCCTGGATGATCACATGAGCCGTCCAAGACACGGGAATGATGGTGGTCAAGCAGCCAGCCAAAAACAAACACCCTCCGCTCACCAAAACAATGTGCTTGGTTTTGGGACGGGAGTCTACCAGACGGGTGCAGCGCATCCCGATGGCGGACACGATGCAGGCGAAGGTGGTCAAAGCGACGGAGGAGCACATGAGACCCCTGGCGGCCTGGAGGTCGGCCGGGAGAAACAGCAGAGAATCGTAGACTTTGCATTGCATTCGGATGTTGGCTTGCCGGTAGCAGTTCATCCACAATCCCTCCCAACGCGTCTCCATCACGATGATGTTCTCCTCGATGAACGCGGTGACCTTCCACATCGGGAGGCCTGTGACGGAGGCGACGCCCATCAGTCCGAAGAAGCCGATGATCAGCGCAACCACCTCGCAGCAGATAGATTCCTGTCTCTTTCTCTTCTCGTGCTTCACCTGCTCATCGTACACCTCTTTTGCCGACTTCTCATCCGGATATCCCGTGTACACACTGTCGCCGTAGGTTTTGTCCGCGTAGGGTTTGGCCATGTAAGACCCGGCCGTGTAAGACATGATGTTCGAGTGCCAGGACAAAACGACGAAGGATCAGACACAGATGTAACGCTGCTCTTCTTCACTGCGGTGTTTCTCAACTGAGACCGGAAGATCCAGATGACAAGTATTTACAGACAAGAAAAATGTTAATGATGTTATGTGTACGGACTGGTTCACCTGCTCCTGGAGAATCTGATAAACAGCTTGAAGGAAACTGGTGATACTTGCAATGTTTAAGCAAACGTGCCCACGGCTGCCATTTTCGAATTCTACCATTAGGTGGCTTCTAAAGATGAGTATTTTCTTCAGAACAAAATGCAAGCACAAAATAGCTTGTGGGAATGTTTAATTAAATTGTAATTAAAGATAGCTTTTAAAGTAAGGTCGTTTTCAAGACCAAAAAAACCAAAACAATAATAATATAAAAATAATAAAATATAAAATAAATAAATAAAATAAAAAT
>NW_015554124.1:247405-250214 GCF_001515605.1 Sinocyclocheilus anshuiensis | reverse complement strand
AAAAAAAAACGAGGGGGGGGGGCAAACAAATATAAAAGTTAGTTAAAAATATGACTGTGAAATTACATAACATGCTTATGTACAAATTTATTACTCACATCATCACATTAAGTGGAATAATAATAATAATAATAATAAATATACAAAATAAACATATTAAATACTTACCAACTTACCCAATCAAACTAAAAAGTATCTAACACTGCAAAAGACAAAAAAAGTTGTTTATTTTATAACATGCATATATACAATTTTATAGCTCAAGTTATAAAAATCCACTACTACTACTATTTAATATAAAATAATAATAATAATTATTAATTATAATTATATCATAATCATTGCGGTTGCTTTTATTAACTATACACACACACACACACAAATATACTGTATGGTAAATGAATATAGCTAAGGAGACTCTAATCGAGTTCTGAGTAATGTTTCATTTAAGTTTCAGCTTTGTCTCATGTGTTTTTCCCTAAAATTCCTGGGGAAAAACAAACTAATCAAACAATAGGTCACATATAAAATGAATGTGTTTAGAAGCTCAGATCCTTTAATGGTTCATCTCTTGGAAGAATTTAAAGGAACATGTTTGAGTTCATATTAAGATCTCTGACATTGATTGCATGCTTCAATATCTTGGCAAATCCAAGCACAGTTTGAGCTATTGTATCTTCTGAAACTCTGAGAGATCTTAAAAGAAATCTGAGAAGCAGAAGACAAAAGCAAAAGTCTATTTGCTTTCCACTGGGTTTCACTGCTATCTAACAGAAACAATCAAGATATTAAACGTACATCATATTTGTGATTTTTCCTTTTCTATTGTTACTCTCAAAAGAAACTCTTTTTTTTATTTTGTCAAGACGTTCCTGAACTTGAATTCCCCATGAAGACCCTGATCTACTGCATTTTCCTTCAGCTGCTGTTTGTCAGTGAGAGGTCAGGTGAGTTACAGGTATCACAGCGTTTCCAGGTAAGATACTGAACTAGAACCTGACAATTGATGGAGGTGGAACCTGAGAGGCTTTAGTGTCAAAACACACACACGCACGCACACACACACACACACACACACACACACACAATAAATCAATTACTATAATATATAATAATAATGTATTTCATTATAAGTAAATAAATAATACAATATTTGATTTTTTTTAAATTACAAATTAAATGTACTTTTTTTTTTGCAAATAATACACATATTTTAAAGATTACAATGACAGCTTGTTTAGTCTCATTTTCATTTACTAATCTTGAATATAAAATTAAAAAAAATATCTAAAAACAGTAAGTAAATCATATGTTTGTGGATGCACAAGTAAATTTCAGTTTTACCTTACAAGAACAGAACTACAACACAAAATGTTTGAAAATATAATATACAATAATATCATCAGACACTAATGTGTTTAGTTAGTTAATGAGGAACATTTAATCTAATTAACCAGGATTCAGTACACTGATTCATATGGCCAAGTCGGCCAAGAAACATGAATGCAGTTAAAAATTAGCAAAAAAATAAAACTAAAAAGAAAAGCAAATAAATAAACTGAAGTGAAGTGAGTCAGTTATGTCTGTCAGACGTACTGAGTCTTCCGGTACGAGTCAGAAAAGGGTGTCCGTCCCAACATGCTCATCCCGGCCTTGTCCTTTTCCACTGTGATGTATGGCTTCTTCTCCTCCTCGTCCTTCCTGTGACGGGGGCCGCAACGGCACAGCAGTATCACCCCCGTGATCAGGAGGAGCAAGAATGTGGTGAAGCCCAGATACAGCGCCTGTCTGATCTCCCGCTTCTGCGCCTCCACCACCATCGGGTTGTAAAAGTCTCTGATTGATGATGGAGAGAGTGGACCAGCTGACCGGAAGAAGAGTGGTGAAGCTATTGACCACGAACAGACACCCGCGCGCCCACCATCAGGATCACGTTCTTGCGCCTGGCGTCATCATGGCAGCAGTCTGTGCCCCTCATCCCGCAGACGGACACCAGGATGGCGAGAGTGACAGGGGCGCACATGAGCCCGCGGGCCGCCTGGATGTCCGCCGGCAGGATGAGCAGAGAGTCGTAGACTTTGCACTGCATGTTGATGTCCGCCTGCCGTATGCACGCCATCCATAACCCCTCCCACAGCGTCTCCATCACGATGAGGTTGGACCCGATGTAGGCCTAGGCCGTCACCTTCCACATGGGCATGGCGGTCACCGCGATGGTCCCGACCAGACCGATGGTGCCCAGAACCAGAGCCAGGATCTCCAGCTTAGCCCTCATGACGGCAGAAGTGAGGTGAAACGCAGCGTGTTTGATTAAATGTACACGGGTTATCTGACAGGAATCAGATAGGAGGGGTTTGGTCCATCAGCGCTATGCGGTAACACTGGTTTCTGGCGACTGATGACAAATTGACTTTGAGTTTTATTTTTAAAGCAAGTCCATAAGTTCAAGCATCTGTTGATATAACAGTAACTGATCTCGATGGTTAAACACATAACCGGCTCCAAGCCAGTGACACTCGACTTGAGCTAAAGCAGTGGCTGCAGTATGACTATAAAAATAATTCAAAATAAAATCATTTAAAATTAAAAATGTAAATAAAATAGTTTCAAATAAAAATAGAAGTATTTACAATATTTAAAATCATTTCAAATTTAGAAAATCAAATAATTAAATATAAAATAATAATAAAAAATACAATTAAATAATTAAAAAATAAATAAAATAATAATTTAAAATAACATAAATCAAGCTTTAAAACAAGCTAAAACAGAAAATATTAAGATCAATATTTTAATTCGTTCTCTCAAC
>NW_015554124.1:245530-247395 GCF_001515605.1 Sinocyclocheilus anshuiensis | reverse complement strand
GAAAATGTGGATATATGAGGGAATTGTGATTTCTGGACTTGGGAAAGGTCATTGAAATTAATAAAAATCATTGGCAACATTTTCTTGAGGTTTTGATACATAATACAATATAAAATTTAATGCATTCATTATTTCTTGTAATGTTACTTGCATTGTATGATTACATGAATAATTGTAACCACATTTATAATACTTATCCAATTATAATTATACCTTTAGAAAGTATATTTCATTAAAACACATGACAAACAACTGATTTTAGATGTTTTAGAATTATACACACTATTTTTTACAAGATTTTTTTTTTATAACATCAAAAGTTTTGAAAACAACACCAACATTTTTGAAAAGCCAAAAGAGCAATATTTATTTGATCCGAGCAATCAAAAATATTGGGCCTTTATATTTATTTTTTTTTTTTTTTTTTAAAGAAAATTTCATTAAATCACACACACACACAAAATGATATTTTCCAAAAGAAATATATTATATTACATGAAGGGCCCTTGAATCTTTTAGTAAATAATTGGGGGTCAAAAGGTCAAATAGGTTGAAAACCACTGGGTTAGTTTCCAAAAATGACTATTTTCTTATTATTTATTTACTCACCCTCATTCTGATCCAGACCTTGCTGTCGAAAACAAGCTCTTTTCCACTTAGTGCCCACATCTTGAAAGCTGCAAAATGTGAAAATATATACATAAATATATTATAAGAAGTGCATATATGACTTTAACCAGTCATGTGAGAAACTAGTAATAGTGAGATGAGAGTAGAACTACAGCTAATGGCAACATTCACCAATCGCCACTTGCAAGTGAAAACTAACATTTGTGAGTAATTAAAACCGTTATCAGTAACATTGCAAGGACAAAGCAACATAATACACTGAATAAATCAAACTGTAAGAATGCTAATCTGAATCTTGTTGTTCTAAGTGATTAAATCAAATAAGAAACTCTTCTAATAGATTTGACCTCAATTTAATCAAGTTTACATTGAGGATGACTAGAGTTTTTTCCCCCTCGAAACTGTTTCAGCACGTCAAGTAATCCATGCATTAAGCCACCAAAATGAAAATATGAGGAACAAAATTATTTTGTGACCGGTGCCTTTCATCTGACAGCTGATGCTGTGTCACTATTGTGCATATATTGCATAATCCCATTTCAGAAACAAAAGAGGGGAAATTAAATGTGACATTTACAAACAACAGCAACTAAAGAATATAATTAGTTTCATAACTATGATCTGGTATTTTATTTAATGCAAATATATTTTACTTAGAATTTTTAATTATGCTTAATGTTGCCTCCTTGGCCTGGAGGATTCAGATAAAAATCCTGGCTGAGCATCAGATCATGTTGATGTTAACAGGAGCTCACAGACAGCAGAAGCGTGTCTCACCTGAGCTAAAATGTCACTATGTTCATCATGTAAAACACACTGAGCTATAAGCTGTTAGAGGTTCATTGTAAAGTCAACAGAAACTTTGAAACCTGTCTGACGGGTCAGACCGCTGAGACTGAGTTTCTTATGTCCCAGCCTCAGTCAGAGATCAAGAGTGGCATTTAACCTCACAGGAGAAATCTTTCACTTCTCGCCTCAATACATGACCAGAAAAATACATATACGCGGCATTTAAGTAGAAAAAAAAAGTAGACGATTGTTTACGTTTGAGGTCGATGAAAACACGCTCCTCAGATTTGCATATTGAAGTTACACGAAATGTTTGTGCGCCATCTAGCGCATCGGTTTAAAACTGCGCCTTAAACATCAAAACTACAAAATATACTAATTGAAAACACAATTTCAAAGCATTCAATAAAAAAATGACAAACTAAAGGTATTTCTTTATTTTACAT
>NW_015554124.1:240161-245509 GCF_001515605.1 Sinocyclocheilus anshuiensis | reverse complement strand
AAAAAAAAAGTAGACGATTGTTTACGTTTGAGGTCGATGAAAACACGCTCCTCAGATTTGCATATTGAAGTTACACGAAATGTTTGTGCGCCATCTAGCGCATCGGTTTAAAACTGCGCCTTAAACATCAAAACTACCAAATATACTAATTGAAAACACAATTTCAAAGCATTCAATAAAAAAATGACAAACTAAAGGTATTTCTTTATTTGACATATACCATGTTATGTTACGTTTACGTAAATTATGCTTTTCGCATGGTAAACACGTATATGTATTGCTTATATAGGCCTATATCCATTGGAATATGATTATCATTCGCTACAACGTATTACTACCAATTTCCATTATTTTACCATGGTACCATGCCCTTACGAAAACATGGTTTTATTATAGGCTAGTGTGGTAACCACAGTTTTACTGCAAACACCATGGTTAAACTATGGCTATTGTAGCAAAACGGTTAATTTGTGATTCCCATGGTTTTATTTGTAGTAAACCATGGTTAATTTTTAACAGTACTTTTAGAAACTCTGTAAATTAGGCTAATATTTAGCCTACATGTTGGTTCATTTAGTAAAAATTTTACTTGATAAACTTACCTTGTTTTTCTCAACAGAAGTCCTCTAGTAAATCCTGAATCCTTCAAGTCAAAGATTAAATGTGAAAGTATTTATTATTTATCTTCTCAACATCTGTCAAAATTGTAGTAGCCAACACAGAAAGACCAAACAAAACTAAAAAAAATACTTTTAACATTGAAATTGAAACGTAAGCAACACAGTAATGAACTTACGGAAACAAAGCGTCTTCTTGTGTCGATTTTCCACATATTCTGCTGTAACAAAAACATGCATTTTCTATGCACAGCATCATAATAATGTTTTCGCATACTTAATGTGTGCACGAAGAACAGTAGGCCTACAAAAAATATTTTGCACAAAAGTATGGTACCAACTTCCACCATTGGGAGGTAGATTGATCTTATGGTTAAAAATACAAATATATAATTAATGTTATAATTACATATGTTATAATTAAACAAATTTATAAATATATAACCTAATATAAGCAATACATTTCCAGCTGTATAACAATTATGAAAACAGCAAAAAAGTAGCATACTATGTTAATACCAAGATAATGTGAAAATTCTCAAATTAAACATGCACAACAGCAAAAAATGTGACATGAAAAACACTCATAAAGATTTACATCTACCTTCATTACATAGTTGACTCTGATCTGAATGACACCTTTTAAAAACATTAATAAATTGAAAGAATTATAGTTTCTATAAATGAAGATGCTGATGCGTGTGTGGTCTGCTGATGTCAGTCTGGCCTGAGGAGAAGAACTCTATCAGCTCGTATATTTCAGATTCATCTGAACGCTGAGATTGATTGCTTCACTCGTCTTGTATTTCACTCTTGACTCCAGAGTTTGACTCCAGCAATGCAGAGTGCTGCAGTACAACTGAAATTCCACTATCGTTGACTTTTACACATGAAGGGCAAGATCACACAAGCAGAAGTGCTTCTTATTAACAACACTAGTGTAAATGTGTAAAGACATACTGGAAATGCAGAAGCATCCACGAATCACAGGGAACCGGCTTTTGATATGTACGAAACCAGTTTATTTGATATAATATCAATCCACAGCTCTATATACAAAATAAAAATGCATTTCTATAGCTCAATGGGAACGTTTCAATTAGGGTTGGGTTGGTTAATATCATCTAAAATATTTTCCAGTGGCTTCTCTTGATTGCATTCAGCAAATTTTGGAATTTAAAAACATGAACCCAAAGTTTAAATGTAAGATACTCACGTTTAAACATAACAAATAAATGAAAAGAAATTACACTGTATGCATTGTCTGTGTAAGGGCTCGGATCGTCTTCTATAAAGAATCGTGTGTTTAAGCGTCAAATCGGGGGTCATTATGTGTCATTCATGTAGAGCTGAACCACAACAAACCATTTAAACAGGAACAGAACAGTCCATCAGCTAAAAATCATATTGCATTTATCAACAAAATTCAAGTAAAACAGGACATAGCGACCTAGAATGAGCTGTAAAAAAAATCCTCCGCTCTCAGAAAGGAATCATAAAAATTAATTCAGCATTATTTTGACCTGAGATGTGCACATCTAAATCAATATTCAACACAACTACTCGATGAATATTCAATTTACATGTAGATTTCAGGTCAGAATAGTGCACAGTATGTACATTTCGGATAAATCGCAAAGAAATAAACAAATATTAAAATGGCGTTTACAGCTTCTCTGTACAAATATGAGACAATGCTGAACAAATAATGAAAAAGTGATATTTAACCAGGCTGTCGTTCTTCTTACATCTGAAGGACATCATAAATAAATCCCAGCCCTTATTTTGGAAATAACGACGTGAAGAACGAAACGGAAATGTTTGGCAGACGTTGGCGGTCAAACGTTTGAGGCTGCCAACGGCGAATGTGCAATTGTAATTCTATCGATTGTACCACCACGTTTCCTGCGGTTTCTGATTGGCCACAGCGCACACGTAGAGCTCATCTAATGTGTTTAAAGCCTCATATCTTACAGCTACTTTGAAAGGAATGTCTACCATTCGGAATATTAGCACAGAGAAACTGTTGTCATGCATCGGCTGATTTATTTGACTGGCGAGCTTTAAAGGAATAGTAAACCCAAAAATGAAAATCTGCTGAAAATGTTATAACTTTCAGGTCATCCAATATGTAGATGAGTTTGTTTCTTCATCAGATTTGGAGAAATGTAGCATTGCATCACTTGCTCACCAATGGATCCTCTGCAGTGAATGGGTGCCGTCAGAATGAGAGTCCAAACAGCTGATAAAAACATCACAATAATCCACAAGTAATCCATACCACTCCAGTCCATCAGTTAACATCTTGTATGTCACAAACTGTGTGTTTGTAAGAAACAAAGCTGTCATTAAGACGCTTTTATATCTGGCTAAAATACCAGTCCATAATTAGAAAAAAAACAACAACAACTCTCTCTTTTCTTTAATCTTTCCCTGTCCAGTTTGCATTTATTTGAACAATGCTTGAAACTTCCTGTGTCTACTTAACTCTTTAAGATTAATCGCTTGATGTATTCCCCAATTAAGTCACTTTGGATGAAAGCGTCAGATAAATTAATAAATGTAAATGTAATCCATAATAATCTCCTGTTGTCTCTCACATCAAAATCCACCCAGATATTTATTCAACCCTCTACATTGCGAGTAAATCACTCGCATATGCGACTAAATCTTCACTCTGGGCGACTAAATGATGTCTAATATTAGCCAATGGCTAATAAATTCTCAGATTTTACTCGCCAGTGTGTGAGTTGGAGGCTAAGTATAAGTAGCACAGATATATTTTCACTCACAGAACACTCAGACTGAGCGCTTCAGAGTTTCACTCTCCGTCAAGCGATCTGTGATATATTTCTCAGTTCATCTCAATGGATGTGCAACGCACCTGTATTTGACGTACTGTGAACTCTAGTGCAGTGATGGGCAAACTTGGCCCTTCCAGGCCACTTTCCTGCAGAGATTTGATCCAACCCTGATAAAACTCACCTGCCTGTAGCCTTCTAGTAGTCTTGAAGACAATGATTAGCTGGTTCAGGTGTGTTTCATTAGGGTTGGAGCTAAACTCTGAAGGAAAGTGTCCTGGAAGGGCCAAGTTTGCCCACCCCTGATTTAGCCTTCTCAAATCATCACGACTTGCCTAAAATAAAATCTACAGATATAAAACAGTTCAAGCATATAACAATGTTTAACCGTTAAACCTAGATAAATATGCGCTGTATCCAATAGTTTGTGCGGAGCAGTGAATGGGTGCCGTCAGAATGAGAGTCCAAACAGCTGATAAAAACATCACAATAATCCACAAGTAATCCATACCACTCCAGTCCATCAGTTAACATCTTGTATGTCACAAACTGTGTGTTTGTAAGAAACAAAGCTGTCATTAAGACGCTTTTATATCTGGCTAAAATACCAGTCCATAATTAGAAAAAAAACAACAACAACTCTCTCTTTTCTTTAATCTTTCCCTGTCCAGTTTGCATTTATTTGAACAATGCTTGAAACTTCCTGTGTCTACTTAACTCTTTAAGATTAATCGCTTGATGTATTCCCCAATTAAGTCACTTTGGATGAAAGCGTCAGATAAATTAATAAATGTAAATGTAATCCATAATAATCTCCTGTTGTCTCTCACATCAAAATCCACCCAGATATTTATTCAACCCTCTACATTGCGAGTAAATCACTCGCATATGCGACTAAATCTTCACTCTGGGCGACTAAATGATGTCTAATATTAGCCAATGGCTAATAAATTCTCAGATTTTACTCGCCAGTGTGTGAGTTGGAGGCTAAGTATAAGTAGCACAGATATATTTTCACTCACAGAACACTCAGACTGAGCGCTTCAGAGTTTCACTCTCCGTCAAGCGATCTGTGATATATTTCTCAGTTCATCTCAATGGATGTGCAACGCACCTGTATTTGACGTACTGTGAACTCTAGTGCAGTGATGGGCAAACTTGGCCCTTCCAGGCCACTTTCCTGCAGAGATTTGATCCAACCCTGATAAAACTCACCTGCCTGTAGCCTTCTAGTAGTCTTGAAGACAATGATTAGCTGGTTCAGGTGTGTTTCATTAGGGTTGGAGCTAAACTCTGAAGGAAAGTGTCCTGGAAGGGCCTAGTTTGCCCACCCCTGCTCTAGTGTAACGGCGCACGACTCGCCGTCGTTTGTCTCACACACACAAAGAAACTATATACTTTGTTGTATTTTGCTGTCAAAATAACGGAGTTCCTTTGGATTTTTTCAGCTTTTAAGAACTGCCGGGTTTTCCGGTAGTGGGCGGAACTAATGCGCAAACGGCAATCTCATTGGCTGGTGCTCACCTATTATCGTCCCGTTTTAATTTCAGCAAATCAATTTGAGAGAACGCACACAACCTGATTAATATTCATGGATCCAGCAACTCGTTAATCCTTAGTGCGTTTTATATTGTCCATATTAGTAGAATTCTAAATATTATTATTATTATCTTATCTGTATTATTGTCATTTTTTCCCCATTTTTTTACAGAAACACTGAATGCAAAAAAGCACCACCACCAGTCCTAAATTCAGTTAAAATGACTAATATGCATTCATACATAGTTTTAATTCTAATTACTTAAGTTCTATCGTTAAATAATACTTGATGATTATCATATATAATGCTTGACTGACTGATGTTAAGAATGTAGTACTTTCAGATATTTAAAAAGCTGTGCCACTTCACAAACTATATATATATATATCA
>NW_015554124.1:231438-240075 GCF_001515605.1 Sinocyclocheilus anshuiensis | reverse complement strand
ACACACACATATATAAACAAACACACATGCATATATAGTATATCAGTCTGGCGAGTAAACTAAAAAATGTACTAGCCAATGGCAATTCAATTGCCAAGGTGTCCGTAGAGGGTTGTTATTAGAGCTGTTCTGGACTGTTTTGGCTTGTAAACGATGCTTGACTTGTGCAGATTTCTCTCCTGATTCAGATTATGGACTCATATGTTAGTCAGAAACAACAGTTTGTAGTTAAAAAGGTCTTAAATGCATCATTTCGCTTCACAAGACATTAATTGATGGACTGGAGTGGTGTGGATTACTTGAGGATTATTGTGATGTTTTTATCAGCTGTTTGGACTCTCATTCTGACGGCACCCATTCACTGCAGAGGATCCATTGGTGAGCAAGTGATGTGATGCTACATTTCTCCAAATCTGATGAAGAAACAAACTCATCTACATCTAGGAACACCTGTGGGTGAGTAATTTTTCAGCAAATTTAAATTTTCGAGTGAATTATTTCTTTAATTGAGTCTGTCTTCTGATGCGTTTCAGCTCTGGGTTTCGTCCTGTATCTCGTTCTTTGTGCTGCTGTCCCGTCGCACCCAGATGTCCTCACCGGGCACCTGCTCATCCACACTGGCCACCGACATGGCACACTGCTTTCCTAAATGAGACAGCTTGGCATGCTGGGATTTGTAGTCCTTCTTGCCGTCCTCTTCCTCCTCTTCTTCCTCCTCAGCCGTGTCTCCCTCCAGCGAGAGGGCGGAAAGGGGACCCTCCACGTCCGGATCGGTGGAAGGGCTCAGAGCGGACTGGCAGAACTCGTCGTCGTCGCTCAGGATGTCTGTTTCCTTCACGTCCTGTTCCTGCTCCTCGTAGCGCTGAAGGTCGAACTGTTCCTCCACCCAGCGATCGGTGTCGCCCGCCGGAACAATGCCCTGCTGCTGAGCATGCTGGGAGTCTGGCGAGTCGCTGTCAGGCTCGGTGTCGAAAACAATGTCCGTGTCGATGGTGAAGCGGTTCCGCACCAGTTTCCTGCGGCCCAGAGTGCGAGTCGGGGCAGAGGCTGAGAACATACAAATACATGAGCATCACTAACATGGTTTACACAGAGATCTGACATTATAATATATAATGTATAAAATTTTGATTATAATATATAATATATAAAATATGATTACCATTTAAGATTGTTTTCTATGTAAATATACTGTAAAATGTAATTTATTCCTGTGATCAAAGCTGAATTTTCAGCATCATTACTCCAGTCTTCAGTGTCACATGATCCTTCAGAAATCATCCTAATATGCTGATTTGCTGCTCAGAAACATTTCTGAATATTATCAATGTTGAAAACAGTTAATAATAATAATAATTCATTACATTTATATAGCGCTTTTCTAGGCATTGTATCACCAGTGTGCAGCATCCACCTGGTTGTGCTGCTTCATATTTTTGTGGAAACCATGATAAATAGATTCAAAAGAACAGCATTTATTTGAAATAGAAACATTATAAATGTCTTTACTGTCACTTTTTATCAATTTAATGTATCCTTGCTGGATAAGAGTATTTCTTTGTTTGTACCTGCTCTGTTCATGGCCGGTCGGGCTCCTTTAAGGGCACACAAGCGTTTTCCTCCGAAAGGAACGTACTGCTGACTGAGAGGAAGACTTTCCGTCTTCAACAGCTGACGGCGCTGTTTATCTCTCAGGATGGAATGAACCGTCTTCAAGAAGTCTTTCTTACTCTCTGGAGAGCTGCAGACACAATTTAAGATACAAATTTGCACAATGATGTCAGTTTATTATTCATGTTGACTTTGAATATATGTTCAAAATCCAATGCTCTAAAAATGGGTCAGATAAATATGGTTTGTATTTGTAGTTCACATAACAATAACAAATGTGCATTGAGGCTGTACATGGTTCCTCCACCAGATGGTGACAGAGAGATTTTTTCCCCTCATTGTTTTAGTGCCAGAGACACTGACCTGCAGCAGAGCTGAAACACTCTCTCTGGTCTTCCCTCTGATTCAGACTTCACATGGATGATCTCACACATGGCTGCACTCTCTCCATCTGAAACCACACACTATGATCAGCTCCGTTTACCTCTATAGGGTCTGACATCATCATGCATTGGTTTGTTTTGTGTGTGTTGACGGGGTCACAGGTGAGCATACCTGTATTGGACAGTGTGCGCACTTGAAGCACATCAGTGGGGATTATGTGACGGAAACGGAACGGATCTTTCTCTTCACCTGAGACTGATGCTCTGTGAGAACCACCCTGAGAAACAGACAGATGCGTGAGAAAAATGTCATTACTTCATCACTTTGATGGGGATCAGGGTGTGAACGCTGTACAATACTTCACCAAACAAGAGCATGAATACAACAGCCAGTTAACTGCTGAATACCTCTGTAAGCCCATGAAAGGAGGGAGCGAGAGAGAGGGTTGTGTTTGGGCGTAACATCCACAGCCGAAATATTCAACTGCTCTGATAGTGGAGATCACAACACTCACCATTTTCTTCTTCTGCTTGGAGTAATCCTTACAGATGAACACTACAGCCGTTTTGAACACTGGAGGAGAAACATATAACATTACACTTCAGTTCACTTCAGAAACAAAATTACATATCTCTCTGTCTGTCTATCTATCTATCTTATCTATCATGAGTTGAGGTTGTATGGAAACAGAATGTACCGAATGTGGCCAGCTGTGGCTCTTTCTTGCACTTTCCCAGTGAGGAGGACGGGTTGATCCATGTCACGCTGGTGTGGAGGAGTAAATCTCCCATAGACAAGTCAGCAACCTGTAATCATAGCAGACGCCACCGTTAGAGCTCGCACAACACACACAGCTCGCAATCTGCAATCCAGAAGGGATCTCGTCTGTCCCTGGCTACATCGTTCAGAGATACAGCCACATTATGCAACTAAAGTTTCACTGCATTCACATAATAAGATTTAAATGTGCAGACAGATGACAGTAAATCCAGGAATAAATAAGAAAATATGATCTGACTGTTTTAAATTTCTATCAGCTGCAGAGCATGAAATGTGGTTGAAAATCTGAGACCCAAGTTCTGTATTATCCCAAGCTACACTCACATGCAAAAATAAAGAGTGAACTGACACCATATTTTACAATATTTTGATATTGTTTTATATAATAGTTGCATAAACATAAGTTAATACTGAGCAACTCGCATTTTAGAAAAAAGATAATTTAAAATCATAAATAATCAATGCACTAGGGCTGCACGATATATCGTTTCAGCATCGATATCACGCTGTGCGCACCAGCGATAGTCACATCGCAGGATGTGCGATGTTTAGAATACTGATCGTTATATTATACTGATCGTTTTCTTTACTCATACACAGACACTGTGTCTACACCGGACGTGTCACGCCATCCTGTGCCGCAATAGCTAAAGTCTGTCTACACTGAGACCTTTGCAAATTATTTGAAGTTTGTGTCAGTATGTCATAAATAGAACGAGGCATCAGTTTACTGTCGGGGACTTTACTTTCGTGTATATTTGTGCCTGAAATGACACATACGCATGAAATTATGTCAAAATGCATGTCTCTGCAAGTATCCTTGTAAACACAGTTGCTTATGTCTTAGGTGAAGGTAAACAACTGAGAAACAAAACGGATGTGTAACGGTATATTCACAGCAGTTTAATGTTCCTGAGGCTTTCTGAGTCATGAAAGTTTCACTTTTGTAGCTTTAACACAATTTAAATACAATTTATTGAATTTAATTTATACAGTGAAGACTATGCAGTGTTATTTTACATTTGATTATTCAATTTCTGTACCTGAATACTGTTAGACATACCTGAAAAATATAAAGCACTGTTTATTTAATTTGTATCTTTGTTCTATTATATTTATCCATGCTTGTAATTTGTTTATTTTCTATGTTGATTTACTCACCTACAAAATCACCCCAATCACTGATTATTTTATTTCCCAAATAGAGCTATTCAAGTCATCTGGTGATTTTTTTTCATATCGCAATATATATCGCAGAAAAACAAAATATCGCAATGTGAGTTTTTTCCTATATCGTGCAGCCCTACAATGGACACAAAAGACCATAGTTAATATTGATGCCAAATAATGAACTGGGATTGGACATGTGGAGTGATGCAAACAGTAAAACGTTGCTTGTCCAGTGAAATTAGTCTCCTGGATTTAAACTGATGTAAAGTTCACAAACCTCTTTCTTGTCTCCAGTCTGTTCAGAGATGAGGAGGTCAAAGACGGCTCCAAACTCCTCGTGGATCTTCTGCATCTCGTTGATGTGACTGGCAACTGTGTTCATGGCTTTCATTGCAACTACAACAGCAGAGAAAATAAATTATATATCAGTTATATGTCAATTATATAGCAGTGCATTCAGAGAGTTGGTTGAAACATAAGACTTCAGATTGATGGCTTCAAAACAGATCTCCAGTTATAACATCTTATTTGGACAATACACTACACTTTTTTAAAGAAATTAATACATTTAGCAAAGACACATTAAACTGATGACAGTAAAGACATTTATAATGTTACAAAAGATTTCCATTTCAAATAAATGCTGTTCTTTTGACTTTTCTGTTCGTCAAAGAATCCTGAAAAAAGTACATTTATCATGGTTTCCATAGAAAAAGTGAAGCAGCACAACTGTATTCAATATTGATAATAATCAGAAATGTTTCTTAAGCAGAAAATCCGCATATTAGAATGATTTCTGAAGGATCATGTGACACTGAAGACACTGAAAATTCAGCTTCGCGTCGCACGAATAAATGACATTTTACAATATATTACAATAGAAAACAGCTATCTTAAATTGTAATAATATTTCACAATATTACTGTTTTTACTGTATTTTTAATCAAATAAATGCAGCCTTGGTGAGCATAAAAGACTTCTTGCAAAAACATTAAAAGCAGCCATATTAAGCAGTGTCTCTCACCGTTCAGATGGTAGTGCTCCTCGCTGTCGGGGTCTGTGAGCGAGTGCAGTTCTCTCAGGAGCAGAGGGTACTTCAGCACTCTCTGGATGGGTTTGATCAGGTATGACTCCAGTGTGGACGAATGCTGCTGTTTGGGGTTGCGCTCGTCCAGAAACGCCTTGAAGGCCGCATCTGTTTTTGCTGGAGAGGACACAAACACAGCAAGATGTGATTATGCTGTCACACTAACTACCTGCGTCACTGAACTTGCGACACAAACACAATAGAACCGCTAGATTTAAATCAGCACAGCCAGCGAAGGATCGAACGCAACTGTTACTAGCGCACCTTTTTTTTAACAACCAAAATGTTTTGTTGTCTGTTGCGGAAGAACAGACGTTCCTCTCGTTGATAGCAGAGGAGCGGATCCAGCGAGAGCTTGATGGGGCAATGCGGAATGAAAAAGTTTTTTTTAGGAGTCGTGGTAGTAGAGGCGGCGCAACTATAACGACATGTGAATAATCCCGCCCACTCTAAAGCGGTACTGAACTGCAGTGGAAACGCAAACCGTGCCGTGCCGAACCGTGCCGTACTGAGCCGTACCGAGCCGAGTTGTACCACGCAGTGGAAAAACGCCAATAGTGATAGAAAGGGTAGCATTTGTTATGCTTTTCACAATACAGCGCAAAATGTTTTCAAGCACATTAAGTTCTTTAAATTACTGGAAAACACTGTTACGTAGCCATCGCAAATCTGCAGGATCGACGTTAAATACTAAAAATAGCCAGCGAGGGGAAGCAGACCAACCTCACAGACACCCACACAACGCAGCAGGATTGTATTACACACCTGAGATTTACAAACCCCCAGGTGCCCGGCTCTGTGAAAATCCCAGAATTGACAGGCAGCTGAGATTTACGTACCTTTGACCAGCACTTTGGGCACTTTGGTGTGGCTGGCACAGAAAGCGCTGTAGATCTTGAAGCGGTCGGCGTAATACAGGAATGAGCCGCCCAGAGAAAAGAGGATTTTCTGTAAGACGAGAGGGATTTTGAGAGAAATACATCAGGTATCATGGTTTGCGTTGGATAAATCTTGTTATGAATGCCTGTGAGTGATGCACTGCAACTGTAGCGTCTCAAAAAACATGGTATTATTATGACACACGTACAAAAAAACATGGTATATGCACCAAAAGAGCCACAAACCTTGAACTCTTCTACTCGCTCCAGTTTCTCCAGGTCCGGCACCAGTCGGGTTCCGTCTTCCAGAGTCTTCAGAAACTCCACCTGAAACTCCAGCATCTCCGGGAGGTTTCCGAACAGCACGTCCAGCTATCAGATACACATGCAGGATTGAACTGAATGTGGTCAAAACTTGTAAGTTTGAGTTATACATTTAAATATTTATATAAGTAAAAATTGTGTAAAATAATTGTTCACTTCAGCAGCTTCATGTAATTTCATGTTATTAAATTCTTTAATCTGTGTACTTAATTAGTTATTATTTGTATGTTTTTTTTATTATTTGGTTTTATTTTAAGTTTTGTTAAAGTGTTTTTATAATTTTTATTCGTTTTTTAAAATGTTTTTCTTAATTTTTATTTCAGTTTTAAGCTTAGTTATATACACACACACACACACACACACACACACACACAAATAACATAAAATATAAACATATATATAATATATAAAAATCTCCATATATACAAGGTTATATATATGTGACCCTGGACCACAAAACCAGTCATAAGGGTCCAGTCCGAAATTGAGATTTATACATCATCTGAAAGCTAAACAAATAAGCTTTCCATTGATGTATGGTTTGTTAGGATAGGGCAATATTTGGCCGAGATACAACTATTTGAAAATCTGGAATCTGAGAGTGCAAAGAATCAAAATATTGAGAAAATAATCTTTAAAGTTGTCCAAATTAAGTTCTTAGCAATGCATATTACTAATAAAAAATTAAGTTTTAATATATTTACAGTAGGAAATTTACAAAATATCTTCATGGAACATGATCTTTACTTAATATCCTAATGATTTTTGGCATAAAAGAAAAATCAATAATTTTGACCCATACAATGTATTTGGCCATTTCTACAAATATACCCCAGCGACTTAAGACTGGTTTTGTGGTCCAGGGTCACATATATACATATTTAATATTACTTCAATATCAAATGTAAGTTAAATTGTGAAAATGTTTAGCTTAATGTGTGTACCTAAAACAGTATATAATATGACAAAATAAGCAATTTTAAATATATGCATCGACAATATATACTGCTCTCCAGATACTGTATTTGTATCAAGCCTTTAAGAGACTCCATATTGCTCAAACTACATCTCTTTAGTGTCTGCACTGCTGCATAATGAGCTCAGCTCCCATATGTAGGGCATTAAAGGAGCAGAGACACGGAGAGAAGATTGAGAACTTCCTCTCTTCTGTCTGATGTAAGTTTTCCTCGTTTTGTGTCTCCCTCCCACTCTCCTCTCTACCTCTTCTTTCTTGTGTTTGTGTTTGTCTCTGTCTCTGTGTCCTCCTACACGCTCCTCTCCATCAGGATGATTATGAAATATCATTCTGTGTTCTGGAGGTGTGTTCCAGCTCTATAATAACATGAAACCATCAGCAGCACTTCGACTCACCTCATCCTGAGTGAGGAAAGACTCCTTCTGCAGCGGGGTTAAATATCGCCCAATCAAATAGTTCAGATCCTGAAAAAGTGAGAGAACACACACAATAATATTCAAGAACAGCCTATGAACAACATGTAGAACATTAACAATATACAGTATTTGACCAGTTTCATGGCTGTTTAATGACCCTTACATTTAAAAGAACTGGTTCCAATTTTTAAAAATATTTTAAGTTACCATTATAATTTTTTATTAATTTTAATTAGTTTTATTAGTTAATATCATACTTTCTCTTTTCATTTTAGTTAAATTATCATTTTTAAATAATTGTAGTTAAAGTTTTTGTAATTTTGTTGTTTTTGTCCTTTTTATAATTAATTCATTTTTTTTTAAATACATTTTTATTTAAGCAATTTTAGTGCATAAAGTTAAACTAAATGAAAATTAGAAATGTTGGAAACTACCTAAAATGAAAATAGTTTTTTATATTTTATTTTATTTCAGTTGAAGAACTGTTAACAAAGTTTTTTTTTTAAAGTTAACTATAATAACTCTGATTGGTTCAAAGCACTGATTTAATTAATCATTTGAGTTATCACTCAAAACTGTTCACAGAGATCCTGAATAATTTTTCAGTACCATTTTTAAGTGTTTTAGTAAAAAAATACATGTAGCACATGTTGCTGTTTATGAGGATACATATTAAAACTGATCCATATCAAAAAATGATTAAATATCAGGCTTCAATGTTAGAACAGAAATTATTTTGAACAGAACAAAATTTTTACTGTATTTTACATGCAGTATTTAAAAAGGTACTTGGTAGACAGTGGGTGTTTAATCAAAATTATGGGTTAAAAAAAATCAAGCCATATATACATATACAATTTTTTTGAATGGCTTTAGTTTGAGTTAACTATAATAGTATATAATATATATGTATATATATATATATATATATACACATATATGCATACATAAATTACAAAATCAAGTCATGCAGAAGATGAACGGATAACAATCGCACTCGCCTCCACGAAC
>NW_015554124.1:226534-231297 GCF_001515605.1 Sinocyclocheilus anshuiensis | reverse complement strand
AGATGCACCTGTATACACACACACACACACACACACACACACACATACATATAAACATAATTTCTTCAGCTATATTGCTCAGCCTCATCACACACTCATGTCAGGTTTCATTTCTGCTGGGGTGCTTCATTCAGACTGTAGATTTAGTTCTTTGCTCAAACAGGCAGATGAATCCGAACACACCACAAATATTCCCAGCGCCGGGTGTTGGGATGTTGGTGAAGGTGTAACTGTAATCTCAGCTGTCATCAGAGAGATGGGGGAATACTGTCACGGCTCTGTCGTTAATCTCAACACAGCGAGCAAACATGAGCTACATACTGTAGAAAGAATCCAGCAAGGTCTGGCAACACCGAGTCAAAACGTATCCTGTGATTTCTTGCACTGCACATACAGAAACAAAACTCTGATATACATTTAAATACATCATTAACAACTACTTTTTCAATTCAGTTTTATATTCACTGTATAGAATTTCTGTAAATTCTGTTGTCACTACCTGCATTTTTCAGGAATTAATTCAGTTGTAGAATGCAGTTGTCACTCCCATAAATTACTGAAATGTGTGTGTGCAGAACAGCATTAAGCATTAAATGGTGAATTTTATTTAGCTGCAGTGTGTACATGACTAATATCTTCTTTTGTGTTCCATAGAAGAAAAAAAAAATGCAATGACAGAATTGTCTTTTTTAGGTGAACTATCCCTTTAAATGTACAATAAAGCACACCGCATAGAATTCTGTGAGGTCATGTGACAAACTGCTGTTTTAAATCACGGCGTTCTGTTTTAAATGCCATTTTTAAGGCAGTATGTACTACGCAGTATGCTAGTATTCCATTTCAAACACTGCCAAAGAGTGAGTGGATGCAGAAAAAGGCAAGCCAAGGGGACAATTTCTTTCCCTCCAGGCCTCGACTCGATGAAGGGCACAAACTTATGTTTAAGTCTAACACACAGACGAGCATGTCTGACTAAAAACACACACACACACACACACACACACACACACACACACTGTTACTGACTTTGACATAGGTGCGCTCCGTCTCCACAAGTTCGCAGATGACTTTGCGGAGTTTGTCGGCATCGGAGAGCTGGCGTGGAGTGGCGTTGCTCGGAGGGAGCGAGGAAGACTCCGGGCTGGACGATGAAGAGACAACCTCGGATGAGGGATTCATCTCGTGCAGACTGCGGCAGAAAGCTGCGACCTGCTCCGTACTCTACAGAGAGAGAAAGACAGTGATGAAGAGTGAGACATCTGACAGTCCTGTGCTGTTATTACCACACACACACACACTCACTCCCGCTGCACCTGCAGCTGGATCCCGCTGCTCAGATGCCTGTCAGAATGAAGAATGCTATAAAAATCATTAGCACTCATTTGCTCTATTTTCAGCCTCTCCTCTCCTCCATCACTCTATCTTTTTGGCTCTCTCTCTCTCTCTCCATCCCTCCCTCCCTGTTCTTCTGAAATGTCTTAATTTCTTTTGAACGGCAACCAAAACATAAACACCTGTCCATGGATGCGGTTGCTATGGGAACGGCTGGGATGGCACATGGACTGTCATTCTCGCAGTAACACTGACAGACTGTAAAGTACCATCTATCTATCCGGTGCCAACCGGTAGATATTTTGCTACAGTGTTTATACTCTGGTAGATAAATATGCATGGATGTCGATAGGCAGGACAGCTTTATGATATTTACACATGAGAAACATGCAGTAATGTGAAAATGAAGAGCCGGATGTGTCCTGAACAAATCAAGATTGTGAAGAATGTGTTAAAAGGTCGCAACTTGCCATGTTCGACTGATATATGAAATATATCTCCCTATTCTGCAGTGCAAATGAGTCAGTTTGTAATATTGGTGTTCACTGTTTTGAGTCTTTTGTTTTTAATTCAAGTGCTTCATAATGTGAAGTTGTTTTGCACTGATGCCAGACTCATCCATTCATTATGAATAATCTGATCTGATCTTTTGCTTTGAGACCTTGAAGTTTCAAATAAAAAGAGAAAATAATCAAATTACATGAAGTGCCTTTCATTTGTAAAGTATTTCATTCACTGCATTATATAACAATAGGAATTTACTGCATTATTATTAAATATATACACCAATATATTTTTACATTTTCCGGAATAACAAATAATTTAATAAAAAATTTAATAAAAATAAAATTAATAAACTAATAATAAATAAAAATATTGAACCAAGTATAAATACATAAATAAATAAAAAATGAAGACATAAATAAAAAAATACTACTTAATAAAATAAATAAATAAAAACCAATTAATAAAATAGCTAAAAAAAAATATAAAATTTGAAGCTGCATTATATGCCCTGCATTCTTTTAAAAACTGTTGCTGTCATGTACTCTGTACTGTAGCACGCAAAATACGTATTTACTTGTGTGTGCTCCGCGCAGCTTGTAGGTCTCCGTCTAACCGGCTAACAGCAATATCTGTTCGCTCGCAATTGTCTAGAAATGTGTCGATGAATAGTGAATGTTTGTTGCACCATGACTGTTTGGGCGTTTACCACCGAGCTGTGGGCTAAGTAATGGTGATGGGCGTTCCGTTATTGACATGCGCTGCACACAGTAGACCAATCACAACAGACTGGGTTATCAGACCAATCACCACAGTTTAGCGTCACGCGAAGGAGGGGTTTGGAAAAATGAATCGTGAACAGGACCTTTTCAGAAAATACCGGTAAATTCGTTCCTGCAATTTACTGGTATTAGAAGTTGTAACATTACCAGTAAATTGCCGGAATGATGCTGTGTGTGAACGCAGAATGAAGATTACCGGTATGAGCACGTACGAGTTTAGAATGCGGTGACATAAGATGTCTACTCTGGGCCAATCCAGAGCTGCTGAAATTCAAAATTCAATGGCTTTGGGGGCCAATCATAACATTCTGACGCAGATGACGCATTTACTCCACGCTGTGTAGTTCGGTTTGAAGTCATACAATGTCTCTGGGCCAAAAGCTCTGCATGAATGTGTGCGTTTGAAACAAAAATGAAAACATGTTTACAAACACACCGTGAGGTGCAGCCGTTTAGAGGTAATTTCTGCTTAATGATGTCACAGAATTGACCAGTATTTTGAAATGGAACTGTGAACGGTGCTTTACCAGAAAAAAGACAGAACGTCATTGCCTGTGTGAACAGCACATTTTTGTATTTACTGGTAAAGTAGTTCCGGTAATTTTATGGCAATTTACTGGTATTACTGTGCGAAAGGGGCTAAGTAGGGCTGGGCGATAAATCGATAACGATAATTATCGTGTTATAAATTTCCTCGATAAAATTATATGAAGAGTTAATATAAATGTTTGATATGTTTATGCGCCAAAAGTGGAACGAAACAGTGCGACTCATTTGAAGCGCGACACTCGGACCGTTTATCCGCTCGGATCAAAGTTCAAACAGCGGTGCGGCATGGCGCGAGCTCACTAGAGCAGATGTGTTTACTCACTAAACAGCGCTGTGAGACCAGTGCGAAGCGTTCGAATTCAGCGAAGAACACAAATGACTCTGTGATTTAAACTAGTTTAAAGCTAGATGAAACAGCGCTGGCAAACAGGAGAAACGATCCAGTCAGGAGACTTTTCAATCTACAAATCGCCATCATTTACCATAGATTTACTGTAGTAACACTAACTACACCATGGTATTGTGTCAGAAAGTGTGGGTATTTGTATCTCATTTGTATTATTATTAATGTAGACATGAATTACATGAATTAAAGGAGTAATGGAGTATAGTTACAGTATTTTTGTGATTAAGCTATAGCATGTGTGCATTTAGTCTATATACTAAATGTTTTTAGACTACTGTTTTTCATTCAAATACCTAAAAACCATATAATTATATTTTTACCATGGTATTGAGGTGTGCTATGTGTGTGGTTTTAACTGTGTTTATCATGATTTAAAGGTATGCTACTATGGAAGTCCAATTATTATTAAAAAAAAAAAACACTGATTAATTAAATTTCACCATATAAAAATGAGATTGCTACAATTTTTACAGATGTTACTTATTTTGATAATGAACAAAAATGTACATCTGTATCCCAGCTAGCTACTACTATCAAATGTGCATTTCATAGAGACAAAAAAGTAATATTATTATTAATATTATCAGGCTACACAAACCTGTTTCTTGATTTGAAACAATATTACAAGCAGAACATGCAGAAACTTAAAAATTAATTTTTCTATTAAGATATTTATTTTGTTAAGGAAACTTAATGGTCTGATTTCTACAACTTTCACTTTGGAGCAAAAATCTGGCTTTAAACTTGAAAGAAATAAAGATTTGGCATTTATCGTGATAATTATCGATATCAACTGATATGGAAAAAATTATCGTGATCATTTTTTGGCCATATCGCCCAGCCCTAGGGCTAAGTAAAAAAAAGCTAATTTCATTGCTTTAAAAGTTCTGAAAATGATTTCAGACATTTTGCTAACTTTCACACAACTCAGTTAGATCACATATCTTCAAATACACGCTCTCTATCTTAAACCTGCCCTCTCTGTCAGGTAACCGGATATCAGTAAACCTCAATGCATGTAAATAAAGCATTTCTGATTGACAATGGGCTGTTTATGCTTCTCACAAAGACTACATCAGGTGTGATGTAGGGCAATGTAATGCAATGTAAATGCAGGGTAGTGATGTGTTCTCGGCAACAATTTTACATCTGTCAGGTAGTAGGAATATTATTATGTGTTATTAACTCTT
>NW_015554124.1:222379-226357 GCF_001515605.1 Sinocyclocheilus anshuiensis | reverse complement strand
ATTTTTTTGTTTAAAAGTAGAGGCTCTGATCTTTATTTTGGTGTATTGCATATTCAAATATTCATACAGCAAAATATTCTGGAGGCCATCAAATTTTAGTGAAAATCATCAAAATCGCTGGCGGTGGCTGGCAACTTTTTTCAAAAATGCTGGCGGGGAAAGAGTTAAAGAAGAATTGCTTCAAAATAAATCATCAGGAGCGTGAGGGAATATTGGCTTCACATTGTGTCTCTGTCTGCGTGTAAACAAATAAATCAGGTCCTAAATCAGAGACGCAGAATTTCATCTCTGAGGGGCGTCGGCCTTCACCTGTCACTTTAGTCATTAGCTAAAACATCATCAGCTGCCACAAGCGGGGAGAGAACTGTCAAGATGTTTGTGATCCCGTTATCACAGAGACACCTTCACACGCTTTCAGATACAGCAGCTGTCAGATTTCCACAGAATTTCTCCATCATTCTCTGAAACGGCACAGCCAGAGACAAGTGCATTGGGAAACAAGGAGAGCGGGAGAGAAGTAGCCCTTTCGTACACCACGCATCCACCAAAAGCAACATCGGAGGTTTTTTAAAACAGAGACATAAAAGATTATTTGAAGAGGAAGATCAAGGCTACTGCACACAGAAAACCTCTCGTACAAAACCCAGTGATTGAAAAAGAGTCCAAAGGTCAGCTACTAAAACCGTTTTTTTTTTTTTCTGAGGAGAGACAAAGTCGCGCTGAAGAAGCAAAGCATGACGACACCGGCGGGACTCCCAGTATGCACTCTTAAAAGTAAATATGCTTTATTTTTTATGTCTCATGTACCAGTGTTAATTTAGTTTCATTGAGGTAATATTGTAGTTTTTGTTAATATTTTGAATTTGTTTTTATTTTTCATATTTTCATTTTATTTTTTAAGTTTTAATATTTTTTGTTTTTATTATTATTATTTTTTAATATATCTATTTAGTGCTCAGTTCATTCATTTTAGTTGTTTCATTCATTTTCAGTTTTAGTTGTAGTTATTTTATTACATCAAGTTAAAAATAATAAAAACTTTGCCTTGGCAATTACCTTTAATAAAATAAGTTTACTTTTTAGATTTTACTTTATTTTATTTCACTTAACGTTTATTTTTTTTTACATACATTTAGTTTTAGTATTTTATTAAGTATTTTATTTCAAGTAAAATGGTTAACTATGATAATAATTTTAAAAAAGCACGCAAAAGCACAGAATAATTGCAATCCAATTAGTCTTTAAAAGTAATCAAAGACTAGCGAGTAAAACCTTACCAAAAAGTATTGTGGTGGTAAAATCATAGGATTAGATGGTAACACCATGGTACTTTGATATATGGCAATATGCATGATATTTACATGGTACTCTAAGGTATTTCAAGGTATCAAGTAGAGCCCGACCGATATGGGTTTTTTGGGGGCCGATACCAATACCGATATTAGGGATATCAATATATCGGCCAATATTCTTTGTGTATATTATAGTACAGTACCAGTCAAAAGTTTGGACACTTTCCCATGTGTGTGTCCAAACTTTTGATGGGTACTATATATAGAATACAGTATATACATAAACAGAATATATATACATAAACACATTTTTTGCAATGATCACTCAAATGTGGTGATCAAACACTTATAATGACGTGACAAAGATATGTAATGGAGGCAGGGCACTTAACAATTTAACAATACATTTTATTTTCCAAAATTAGTCTGACATCAGTGCACTGAACAGTAAAGTTGAAGTTTATTCAACTTTATTTAAATTCAATTCCATTCAACTTTATTCCGTTGAAGTTTATTTCCCTTCGGAACATTAATTCACGGATTTGCGCTACTGTCTTCACACACAGACGAAACTTACTAGAGAAGTGTGAAGTGTGACATAATATACCTCTGTAAATAAATACAATTTAAATTCACGTCTCGCGCACTTTGATGCCCTTTGAATGTTACGTGTACATTCCTTTCGAACTGGAATCATGGTGAAATATCAAGTGAAGTCCACTTCGCAGGGCACTTACGGTCGAATAAGACAACGCTTGAATGCTGCTGCCTGAACAAGAGACCTCCTTACTGAAGTGAAAGTGTTGGCTGGTGTCACTATCTCGTGAACACGGCGGCCCGTAACTCCCGGACACCGGAGGCTATCGATGCGGGGGTGGGTCTCATTCGAAACGGGGCCTCGAGATGTACACTCGATTCGGCGTTCGAGAGGGTTCCAGCTGAAGGGATCCCCCAAATTTGGTGTGGATCCGCCGCGCCGTTACGGAAATATGGTTGTTCAAAGTTTCAATGGTATTCCATACACTTAAGCGTTAAAGCGTTTCATCCAGATCGCCAGTAGCAAACAATGGAGCGCGCTCTGCTGGACAAACTACGTAATTACACCCTTTACAAGCATTTTATCTGCGTTTTACGGTCTGTAAAAAATTGTTTATATCGGTGGCATATTCGCGATACCGATATATCTGCAACAGGCTCATATCGGCCGATAAAATCGGCAAAACGATATATCAGTCGGGCTCTAGTATCAAGTATTAACACAGTAAAATGTTCCATGTACAAATTACTTACACTACGTAAAACAATGGCACTTTTTACTAGAAAACCCAAACATCTGACATTCTGAGAGCAACAATCCACAAAACACCAACAAAAACCAGCACATAAACCCAAAGCATCAATAAGCCCCAGCTCAGGATAAGAAAAAACAACCGATTCATGAAAATATGTAACCAGCTACTCATTAAAACCATCCTTGTGATTAGCATTTTGCAAAGAGAAAAGTGCTAATATTGACTTTCAACTACTTTTATTTACTTAGCAGACTATAGGTGCTTATTTTGGCTGACACAGTTTTTATTTTTTTTAAGTGTATGAAAGCTGTTTCCTTGTTCATTAGCGGCGAGTGTCTTAGCGGTCCTCGAATGCCCACACAAGGACACACAAAGGATGAATTACAGTGTTTCTCTCAGCGTCCTTGAGTCTCAGGACAGCATAACAGCAGAGAGAAAATACGACACCCTGCACGTCCAGCACACAACACAATAAAACACATTAACTGCTCGGAAAATGCCAATGTCACTGCTGTGAAAGGAAAACACGCTTGTTAGTGGTGTTTGCTGAGGTGTAGAGCTCACAAACTCCTGTCTGAACAAACCCCTAACCCTAAAGATGCGTCACATTAGTGAAAATTTGCAGGCAAAAAAGTACATTGTCTATTGTTAATGTTCTCACAAAGACGTCATTTTCAAATCAAGCAGCTTTTTGCCAGTCAACGAGTGGCGAATCTGCATGAACAACTTGAAACAATTGCGAAATTTGTGCTGTAAATCTTTCGCCCTCGTGCAAAATTCCCAAACGCATGGATTCCTATTGAAATTTTGAAGAAAATTCGCCAAATAAATGTCAACTGACTTTAAGGTAACTGTCATTTTAAGTATGAAATCTTGCAGCATAACTTCACAGATAAGGGTGTTCATATTCCAATATTAGTGTTCATATTCCTGACTTTATATGAACTTAGTGTTACAATGGAATTATGGATCTTTTTATTGATCTTATGAGTATAAAACGTTGCACACTGTGAAGAATCAAACACATGCCTACACCTACACAAAGGGAAATCCACACTTCCAGTGAACTTTCCTCCATGAAATCCCAACAAGATCACCACACCCTGCTTAAAATAACAACTTAAACCAGCCTTAGGTGGTTTGATGGTCTTAACAGATATATGCTGGTCTATGAGCAAGGATAAACTGGTTTATAACTGTTCAAAAGTGTCCAAAATCCCTCTAAAACCACCAAAAATCTAGCTGGAAACCAGTTTGGTATAATGTCAAGACCACTTTAGGCTGGTTTAAACTCTTTTTTCCAGCATGCAAAAGCACAAAATTTCTTACAATCACAATCTGACTGGTCTATAAAAGACTAAAAGGCTAAAAAGTAAAACCCTAAAAAAAAAACA
>NW_015554124.1:194080-222310 GCF_001515605.1 Sinocyclocheilus anshuiensis | reverse complement strand
AAAAAAAAAGAAAAAAAAAAAAAACCCAAAAAAAAAAAAAAAAAAAAAAAAAAAAAAAAAAAAACACATGGTGCAATCATAGTATTAGATGGTAACAACATGTTACTCTGGATATATGATGATATGCATGATATTTACATGGTACTCTAAGGTATTTCAAAGAACACCATGGTACTATCATGCAAAAAACAAAGCATTACCAGAGTAAAATTCAATATATTAACAATTATGTCACTCTTGACTAGAAAACCCAAACATCTGACATTCTGACAGCAACAATTCACAAAACACCAACAAAAACCAGCACAGAAACCCAAAGCATCAATAAGCCCCAGCTCCGGATAAGAAAAAACTATCCAACTGATCAATAAATTGTTATGAAAAAAACGGCAGTCATAAAACGCTTCTCACCAGGTGCAGCAAGTCATATATGGAGTCCGATGAGCGTTTGCTGTGTCTGTTGCGTTTGAGCACAGACATGACTGACTCAGGACCAGCAGAAACAGCCTCGGAGAGGAACACGCTGGCCCACCGTCACTGACGCTGGATCAGTTACAGGAAATGCCTCAGAAATCACAGATTCACTGCTGCAGCGCCCGACAACATCCCTCCGCTTATGACAAATAGAACAAATGACAGAGCAGAGAAAGAGAGAGAGAGATAGAACCAGTCGCTCTTCTCTCTCTCTCTCTCTCGTTCGCCCACCTCCTCTCTGCTTGTCCAACTCTGTATTCACCCGCCCATTCTGATGCGACACCACCTCATTTATCTTCTCTCTCTCTTCCTGGCACGCTGAGCAAACACTGAGCTACATAAGTTAAGATACTCAACTCACATGTAAAAACAATCAAGCGTGAATGGAGAGAGGAAGAGGAAGAGGAAAAGGAAGTGGAAGGAATCTCCTTTCCAAGGTTGTTGTTGGTGTTATTGTTCATGATGGGCTGGGCAAGTTCAACCGCACAAGAATATCAGTGCAGTGAGAATGTGAGAGACCTGTAGTTACAGATATGCACAACTACTAAAATAAAATGTACTAGTTGGCTGCCTGAAAGACTGGTTAATTACACCACCCTGCATCATATTTGCTGAATGAAATCTATGCACGTTTCTTACTAATTTTTGGGTGCCGATTCCCAAAATAGTGCCTATCCACACTTTCCACAAAATATGATTTGTAACATTTCATTTTTGCTTTTGACAATCATTTGTAAGGTAAAGAAGTCTTGTATTATCCCTTAATCAACAGTTTTTAACTTGACAAGCCATCTTAAAATGCAATGCTTATGGTAGAGGACTGTGAGTCATGACGCAAAGGCCAAAAATGTCTGTCTGCATGTGTATGTCTATAGCAGTGGCGCTTAGAAGGGGATGAAGGGTTTTAACAAGCAAACTGTCTAACACCTGTCATCATGCTAATTAAAGCATCACCGCTAAAAATATAAAACTAAAGATGATGAACAACTAGTCTACTAGTAGTAAAGTAAAAGCTGGAGGCTTTTCTCGCAAATAGAAATTGAATGATTCATTTTGAAGACCACCACAGAAGCTCTGCATTCAGATGAGCAAATCAATTGAACAGCAGCTTCATGATTTATAATATAGGACTGGAGCGAGTGTCTGTTTCATAAAGATTGATCATCTGAACTGCCATGTGGAGGGAGAGAGACAGCCAGCGGGTGGAAATAAACAGAATGAATGCACTAGGACTTAAAAGAGCACGGAGAGAAATGCGCCGTCAGATCCTGTGATTCAGGCTTCACTGCGGTTCGTGAACACATGCTGCGATGGTGGAGCGCAGGAGCACGATCGTTAAACACGGCCGACGAGATGCGCCACAGAACAATGATACGACAGAATCACTTCAGCTCTACAGACTCATGCTGCCTTCCAGTCACGTCAGAACGATCAAATTTACTTTATTATTGTCATACTATCGCTAAAAAACTTCCTCTCTTTGTCAATGTTTGAACATTTTAAATGGACTATTTTCATTTAAAATGTAAAATTTAAACTTCCATTTAATTTTGAATGGAGTTTGGGGTCTGTAAGAAATTTTCTTTGAAAGTAGGGCTGTCAAATCAATTAATTTTATATTTTATTATAAAATTAAAGATTATAATTTTATAATCATTAATATTCATATTTATATATGATTTATATTATACAGTAGTCAACATTTGAAGTAGATCAAAAAAGTTCATCAATGTTGTCCTAAGACAAGAACGCATTTTGGTTTTAGGTTTTAGGACAACTTTGATTAAAGGTTTTGATCCACTTCAAATGTTGACTAGTATATATACATATAAAATGTAGACACAAACTTTTATTTTGCATGTGATTAAATTAATTAATATTCATATTTATATATGATTTATATTATATATAAATATAAAATGTAGACAAACATTTATTTTGCATGTGATTAAATTGATATAATCGATCTGACAGGACTATCTGAAAGAAATCAATATTTTTATTCCGCAAGAATACATTCAATTGATCTAAAGTGACAGTAAAGACATTTACAGGGGTTAAATAAAAAAGAGCCAATGACTGTGGCAACTTTCACATTTGAAAGGATACTATGACAAAGTTATTGCTTTCCTTATTCAAACTGATTTTTTTTTCATGAATATATGGTTGACCTGAAGAATGAAAGCTATATCATACACTTGGAAAATTATGAGCTATATCACTGCTTATCGACACTAGGGGTGTGACAATACACTTAGCTCACGAGATGAGACAAAATACAGATATTGGTTCACTAGAACGAGACAATAGTTTAATACTATTTTTAAGAAATTTTCAATTACAAAATATTTGTCTTTTAATTACAAAGTAAAACAATGCAATTGTATTTTAAAATATTTTAACTAATCTACGGCTATAACTAATGAATATTTTGGTAATCAAGCAATCTAATGATTATTTTGACAATTGAGTAATCTGATATTTTTTTAGTAACACAAATAGACCTAAGTGAAAACCAGGCTTGAGTATGACTATTTATATATAAACTAACGATGAGGCAATAATAATTGGCTCAAATAAAATATCAACACCAAGTAATTACATGGTTTTATTGAACAACACTGTTAAAATACATAACGTTTTTATGCCTATACATAATAACAACAATATGCTATAATATAACAATATGCCTATACATAATATGAACATAACCAACTTAAGTACATTACCGGTAAGTTACCATTAAGAGATCATGTGTGAACAGGACCTTTTCAAAAATCCCGGTAAATTTGTTCTGGCAATCATATCATTCTTATGGAGATGACATGATTAGCTGTTTACAAAGCTCCGCTGCTTTTTAATTAGTTTTTCTATGTAAATATGCGCTAGAATGACATCTTTAACCATTGCACCTCGAAGCTTTTTCAACGTGTCACGCTTCTCCATTCATCAGGGCTGCGACTCTTATAAGAGCAAAAAATTCTGATTGGCTAGTAATGTTAGTTTGGCTGAGAGTGAAAGCTGTGCTCCTCTCATACCATTGGTAGGCGAACTCTTGGACTCGAAAGTGATATCAACAAGTTTTTTTTTAAATGTAGCCCTGTGTCCCAATGTGCATACTATCCACCCTATCTGCCCTAAACAGTATTGAAAATTTCTACTATCACATAGAATTTAGGATGGATAGTATGCACATTGGGACGCAGGCTAGGATTATCTTTTTCCGCAGCCAAACATTGCACGCCGGAGATCCGGTGTAGTGATGAATTCTAACCCCCGCCAGATTATTACCCCCCTAGTATTGGTAGGTTTAGGGTTAGGTGTGGGGGAGGGGTTAGGATTAGGGGTGGGGTTAGGATTAGGCAATCAGGTAGCGATTTCAATGAGGAGGGTAATAATTTGGCAGGGAGTCGAAAATGAGCACAACACCGGCACGGTGCCGGAGAACTTTAAGCCCTGCATTTATAATGTTACTAAATAAATGCTGTTCTTTTAGAATTTCTATTAATCAAAGGATCCTGAAAAAATGTATCATGGTTTCCACAAAAATATGAAGCAGCACAACTGAGTTCAACACTGATAATAATAAGAAATGGT
This sequence comes from Sinocyclocheilus anshuiensis, assembly GCF_001515605.1. Classification (NCBI taxonomy): domain Eukaryota; kingdom Metazoa; phylum Chordata; class Actinopteri; order Cypriniformes; family Cyprinidae; genus Sinocyclocheilus; species Sinocyclocheilus anshuiensis. The sequence goes on along the minus strand of NW_015554124.1, from coordinate 218,239 downwards.
TCTTGAGCAGCAAATAAGCATATTAGAATAATTTCTGAAGGATCATGTGACACTGAAGACTTGCATCACAGGAATAAATTACATTTTAAAATATATTACAACACAAAACAGCTCTTTTAAATTGTAATAATATTTCACTATATTACTGATTTAACAGTATTTCTGATTAAACAAATGCAGCCTTGGTGATCAGAAGCAACTTCTTTCAAAAACATTAAGAAACCGACCCGTCTTTTAAATGGAAATGCACAAAAAACGAGAATCGTCTGTTACAGCAAAAACTATCAGCCACCTGAAAGAGAATGAGAAATGCTTGCAGAAGAAGACAGCGCTGAAGACTGAACTTGCCAAATCCTCTACTGAACACTTTTAGCATCAAAGACGTCTCCTGATATAACAAATCACACACACCGCAAGCCCAACGGCCTGTTAATGTGGTGATCAGCAAGCAAAGAACGACAAATCACACAGAAAAATGTTTCAAATGATCCGTGAGTACAAATCCCTCTCTAGTCCATCTACAGAATAATATCCCAGCAGACAGCGAAGCACTGCTAATGTACCATTATTCACACCTGAGCTCACGAAGTGAAAATGTTGACAGCCGCTTTAAAAATAGATACATTACAACAAGTTTCCACAATTAAACCGAATCCTTTAGGAGGGAAACAATAAAGAACTATGAAGTGAGTCTTGGCGCAGTGGTTAGTGGCTGATACATTAAGCTTTGGTGCTCATCTAGGAATGTTAAGTTCTAGTCTCTCCCCAATAGTTTCCCAATAAAAGGCAAAGAAGCCTAAAAATTAGGTTTGTGAAAATTTTCACAATGCCAGGTCATTACATACATAATACAGTGGCTCCAAAAAGTATTAGGACACTTGCAATAGCACAATTAAAACGCATGCATGACACTGCATAAGAAATTATCAAACTAAGTGGCATTTGAAAGTAGAGATTTATTCTCATCACAAACCTTTTAAACTTTTGAGTCAGACTTTTAGCCTCACTAATTTGTTTTTCTGAAATGTTTTGCTTGAAGAGTGAGCTTGTACCATGCTTTTTAAGAAGTAAATGCAAATAAATGCAACTTCTTTGATATTTTCTTGCACTGACATTTATATTAAGTTTTGCTTAAGTATCTAAATACCTTTTTGGGGACATACTGTGATGAACTGCTGTGATGAATATTGCAACTTCAAAACAAATAAATGGAACTTCTTTGATATTTTGTTTCTAATGCATTGATATTCACATTAAGTGTGACTTAAGTGTCCAAATACTTTTTGGGGGGACACATAATGGCAGAGAAGATAAACAAACCAAGCCGAATCGCTGAGGGAGATCATATTTAGTTGTGTCTCGCGGCTCCAAATTATTAATATTTTCAGAGCACGTTCAGACTAAACCTGAATTACATTACATTACATTCAGCACTATGTGTGTGTGTTTGTATATATATATATATATATATATATATATGAGTGTGCACTAAAGCTGATTATAGATTCCTTTGCATAATAAATCTGCAAAAATGTCAACGATTCTGTGTTTTTCTGTCAATATGGGGTGCTGTGTGTACATTAATGAGGAAAAAAAATTAACTTAAATGATTTTAGCAAATGGCTGCAATATAACAAAGAGTGAAAAATTGAAGGAGGGCTGAATACTTTCCGTACCCACTGTATATATGAGTGTGCACTAAAGCTGATTATAGATTCCTTTGCATTCCCCGTCTGCCCTCTATGCTACTTTCTGATTTTAATAAAGGCCAGAGAGATGGTGCTATGCAAAGAAACAAGACACATGTCTATGCATGCCAAAAGCAATCTTCTCCAAGCTCCCAGCGAGACCCAGAGTCCCGCTGTCTCTCTGCAACAGCAACACACCCTTCAGATCCAGAACCAACTCATTCTGCACTGCAGAGACACTCAAAGACCGGGCTTATAATGTGAGAGATCTAGTTTTATCATGCTGCGGCACTTGCTTGCAGATCAGACGGGTTGTAAAACTTATTTTTATATTGCATTTAATTGGTGGAGCAAGCAGATTAATTCCAAAAATGTTTCGCAAGTCGTATTTCTGCATGAATAATCGAGAAGTGAAACATCAGGATATGCAAATACTGTCATCACTGATTGGTGCAACAGCTTGGAGCATATTCAAACTGTGTGAATTGCACTTAGCAACAAAAAATGTGACAAAATGTGGAAAGCTCGACAGTGAAAACAGACAAAATGGACTGAATTCTAAACTACTGCATCCAATTATTATGAAAAATAATTGTTATTGACTTTACACATGAATAATAAGTATATAAAAAATTTGCATGTGATGTAGTTGAAAAGTCAACATATTGGAAACATTCATAAATATTATGAATGGCATTCATAAACATCACAAATGCATTGACTACAATTTTCCGGAAAATGAAAAATATAGCATACATTATAAAACAGCTACATATTTTAAAACCAATTCAAATCAGGTACAATTTCACCTCATTTTCTAAAAGTGGCCCCTGAGTAATTTGAGTATCCCTGCAGTACATTATTCCTCTCACGGATAGAGACACACATGTAAGACGTTTATGGACTGAGACAGAACCAGTCTAAACCTGCAGTGGAGAATACCATCACAGCTGGACAAGGAACAAAGACTGGGTTTTAACCATGCAAGGTCTAGAAATTAGGTTGGGTAATGGATGAACATCAGTAAATATATTTTTTTTCTGCTTCCACCACTAAGGTCTCAACTCAACAGTGCTCTAGTGACATAAAGATGAACAGGGAATTCTGGAATCAGGTTTCTGAAAATAGTTTGTCTATGTAAATATGGAAGGGTCGTGTGGAATCAGATTGGTTCCATCATCTCAACACATCCATCAACACATCCGTCCAATAAAACAACTGTGACTGTATCCTGCAGCTTGGAGATGTGGAAAAATAACTACACACACTCTCACAACGTCTAAAGGCGAAACCGTTATGTCTGTCTGACACATCTCAGATAGAGACCATCTTCTGAGACCATCTTCATTGCCGCCTCCAAGATTCGGTTAATTGTGCCTCATAATAAAGCAATTAGGATGCAAAAGAAAACCAAACGACCTCTGTTTTACTGTCACCCGTCTTAACGCAAACTAATTATCTTCAAACACTCAGCAAAAGCTTCCGGCACAAGATCCACTGCAGACAGTTCATTATTACAGAGACAGACAGAGACAAACAGATAGAACGATAGAACGATAGAACGATAGATAGATAGATAGATAGATAGATAGATAGATAAGATAGACAGACAGACAGACCGACAGACAGAGGAACAGACAGAGGAACAGACAGATATCCAGACAAAAAGACAGATGGATAGACATAGACAGACAAATAGATAGCAATGCAGACAGATGGACAGATAGATGGAAGGATGGATAAATGAATGGATAGACAGACAAATAGATAAGTAGATAGTTAGAAAGATAGAAAGACAGTTAGACAGACAAATGGATAGACAGACAGAGGGATGGATAGATAGACAAATAGATAGATATATAGATAGATACATGACAGACAGACAGATAGATAGATATACAGACAGACAGAAAGATAAAACAATTAACAGACAGACAGGGTCAAATTTATCAGTGTGACACGACAAACTATAGAAAGCGACTGAACTGTAAGCGTCCCTCTGTTTAAAAACAGCACAGATGACAGATGGTGAAGCGTTTCTGCAGTGTGATTCTTCTCGCTCAGAGTTCAGTTTCGAAAGGCCTGCAGTTCTAGATTTGGTGAGTGTGAACGAAACCCACGCACAGACAGGAAAAGTGTCCCGTCATTACGGGCGGAGCCACACAAGATCCAGGCTAATATCTTCAAAGAAAAACTTTGATCAGGTAAGCAGAACTTTTTACCTTTCCATAGTCATCAAACTCAGCGAAGAGCTTCGAGTCGTCGTCTAAACTGTCTCCCGAAGTCTCCACAATCAGACCCACTCCATCGTCAAGAATCTCCTCTGTGGAAACACAAATGATTTTTTAATTTTCAGATAACTGCACTGAACATTGCAATGTTTCTGGATGATATATTAAATATGCATTTCTTTTCATATTTAGGCTATTTAATCATGTGTTCAGCTATTAATAAGAGTGTAAAGTTAAACACTTTTAAACTTTTTCTAACAACTCCTTTAGAAAGAAAGAGCATGAACCTCTTGTTTATATTGTATAAAGGTGTTGCATTTTTACATACACTAGTTAGCAGTTAATTTGAAGCACTATATCATCGAATTATATCGTCAAACCAAAACACAAAAACAGTCAAATAAATGGGTCAAGCAGATCTCTGGCCGCCCCTCACCTTGACTCTGAGAGAAGATATCCGTGTAGAGGTTGTCCACAGCGTCCGAGCGTCTCGGTGGCAGGAAGCAGAGCTGCCGGCGGTCAACAGGGGGCAGCGTGTTGACGGTGAGAGAGAGAGAGACCTGAGCGAACGCCACCTTCATGTCAGCAAAGGTCAGAGTGCGGGCGTCCTTCCTGTTCAGCTGCAGAATCTCATCTCCCGCATTCAGAGCTGCAATCATTTCAATACGGTAATATTTCATGAATAATTAAGTAGCAGAATATTGCAATCATAGACTTCTTGAGATATGCAAAATGGATGAAATGGTTAAATGCATAGTGAGCTTGCAAGGAATTAATAAAAACAAAAAAACAAATGAAGAATTTTTAAAGTTTAACAAAGGATATAAAAAACTGTGAAGATCGTGAGTTTTTGGTCCTAAATACACCATGACATAAAAAACTGACCCCTATTTAATTTCTTAAGACATGATTATGGTCTTATTTTGCGTGATTTATTAATGCAAAAATAAATAAATAAATACATTTTGTTTCTCCTCCTTGACCCATAATGAATACAATTAAAAACAAAAACTGCAAAAATAATAATAATAAATACAAAAATAGAACTACTGAAAACTGAAATAAAATGAAAGCTAATTTAAAATAAAATAAATATTAGATTAAAAACTTGAAGTTAAAAACATGCTAATACTAACCGTAGAAATGTTGCATTGGCAATCAACTGAAATTAAATAAGCTTAAATAAGTAACTAAATTGAAAAAGTTGAATTATTAAAACTCCATTCTGATATGGAAAACCCACATTGCACAATCCAATAAGACCGCAACATAAAAAATTAAGTACTTCCCTACATTTTTTTCTACTTAAATATTCTGTTTCAATTTGAAATATGTCTTAAAAGTAATACAATGCCCTGTCCTTACTGATGTGAAGGCCAGCAGCAAAATAAACAGATGCAATAAAAAAAAAGAGATTGTCTCTAGCTTTTCCATTTGGCCCTTCAGCTTGCAGGTTTGACCCAGTTCTCTGGGCGATGTGAAATGTCAGCAATAAGCCAGTCGGACCTGATCCTGCCACACTGATCACGCAGACATCACTCAGAGAGACGAGAGTCTTATTCGGCATGTTGACAGCGTCTGGATGTCAAGGTAAGCTTGCTTTGATGGTCATTTAAAGGGACCATATTCTATATTTTGCCCTGAAATCCACTTATAATATTAGCTAATGTCCAGTGAAGAAAGTAAGAAAAATGCTGAATATAAATTTACTTAAAATTAATTCACTACCATAAAATAGTTCAGTGCAACATGTTGTTGTTTATGTAGAGCACTTTAATCTCCAATGTTAGAATTAAATGGGCCATTTCTGCTACTGTACCTTTAAGGTTCCTGTGTGCAAAATGCCTGTAAATGCTCTAAAAAATCTTCAAAAACGAGCAAGGAAAATCCTGTTTTGCATGATACGTTCCATTTAATGCATCACGTTCCTCGTGCAGGTACGTTACAAGTAGTGGTCGACCGATATATCGCCAAGGCCGATATATCGGCATTTTCAAATATCGGCATCGGCCGATAAGTTTTTCTGTTTGGCCGATGTGTTCGAGGCGGGACTTTTATTTTGACGGCGCTGAGAACGGCAGCGCCTGAGAGCACACCGCTCACATTCTCCCTCTTGTTCGCTGTCGTCATTCAGTTCTGTCTAATACGGATAGAAGTCTATCTAATAATCAGATAGAACTGTTAAACAAAGGAATTCAAATGTATACAAAAAAATATTATAACTATTTCTTTATTATTATTAGTAATAGATAGGCAAACATTATAATACTTTCTCATTTGCCGTCAACATTCAGCAAATACGCATTTATATCATTTAAACAAATCTTTGAATGACTAATGAACATTTAATTTCACAAACCTTGCAAACTTAGTCGGATCCAGTTGTGAGATCTTGTGAAGTGTGCATGTGTATCCTGCATGATCGCGTGTTCTCTGTGTGACGGTCGGTCCGTGCAAATTGAATGCTGACAGGAGGAGAGTTCAGCTTCACTGGAGATGCGCGATCGACAAACTTTAAACTAAGTTAGTGATTTCAAATTATGCTGCACTTTATGCATTTGCCCACTGTCATATTCATGTCATTTTCATTGCGTGCTCTATGTAAAATGAGTGTTACCTTGGCTTTATTTGAAAAAAAAAAAAAAAGATTCCCAATGCACACAAACTTCCCAGAATACTGAGTGCCCTCTTGGTTACAGTGTTTACTTCCTTTTTAATTAGATTTTTATGAAATATTTATTTATTTGTGAAAAATGCTTTGTCTTCTAAAGTCTATGTATGTTTATTTTACACAATTATTTTTAATCCATTTTCAAATGATTTCAAATTTCTTAAATATAAATTAAAATAAACAAAATTATATTGGCTTTATATCGGCCTCCCTGCTGTCAAAAAACCCATATCGGTCGACCACTAGTTACAAGTACGGCACATTAGTGAATCTGACTTTAATCGCCTCTCTGATTCCTTCTATCGTTTGTCATTATTCAGAGTTTAGAGGGGTTGAGAATAAATCTGCAATCTTTGGCTCTCAGAAACCCCATACAGCTGACAGCATGTTATATAACACCAGGAGCACAGCACAGATATCACAGCAATTACTTATACAGCTTGATTCCTAAGCAGATGCTCAGCAGACAGAGAGAGAGAGAAAGAAAAGAACACACCAAGAGACAGGGGTGAAAAGAGAAAGAGAATGTAATTAGGAGGTGAAACGAGCTAATGAACCTTTAGCGAACGCTAATCCTCCAGCTCTCACGTCAGTGATATAGAGCTGCTGAACGCTGTCCTCCTCCACCACTGAAATGGAAAAACCTGAGAAAAACAGAGAGATGAAGTGATAGACGTCATAATCAAGTATAATCATGAAGCAAACCTCATAGGGTTTGAACCTGCAACCTTTCATTTACAAGGTCAGATTTTTAAAAGGATAGTTCACCCAGAAATTTACATTTTGCCATCATTTACTCTCCATCATGTCATTATAAACACATTTGAATTCTTTGTTCTTCCATGGACTATAAAATAAATTATTGTAGAATGATTCATTTTTCCCAGCACTGTCCCTTTAACTACTACCACCATATATAGACAAATTAGCATAATCTCTTCAGGATTTCCCACATGCAGTAACAAATAAAGCTTAATACAAAAATGTAAAAATAAATAACATAAATAAATAATAATAATAAATACAAATGCAAAAATAATATATAAATAAATAATTGAATAAAAGTAACAAATATAATCTACGACGGTTGTTATTATTAACTAAAAGTATTAAAAATTGTTTTTAGTAATAGAAATAAAACTGAAATAAAAATAAATATTAAATGAAAAAAGCTGTAATTTAATTTTTTATTTTGCCTTTTACAACTAACTGAAATACACGAGTTGAAGTACTAAAATCACAAACTGAAATAAAATATATAAATAAATATAAAAATGACAAAAGCACAACAAAATTACTAAAACTTAAACTAAAATTAATGTAAAAATTGAAAAATAAAAGCTAATTCAAATCATTAAGAAATACTATAATAGTATATAAATAATACTAAAATAACATTGCTACGACTTATATTGACATTTTGTGATGTGGATGTAGAATCAAGGTAAATTGACTGTTTTCAATAATCACATCTCAACTCATCTGTCGAGTCCAAAAACATGCAGTTTAGTCATGCAGCTGGTCATGTGATCTCACCATGTCGCCTTCCATGAGATGACAATATAACATACTCACATATAAGTAAACTTTTCATTGAAAAAATAATTTAAAAACTACTGGGAACACTTGTCATTTCCATTACTTTTCCAGGTACCGTTGTAAAATTCCCAGAATAAATAGGTGGATGTAAACCAGACATGATTTGATGAACATAACACATTTTTGGCTCTCACCGTAGCCGATCATGCAGGACTCATCCCGATCAAACTGAATGACCTTCCTGATCTTACAGCACAGCTCGATTTCCTTATACAGCTGAGAAGAAGAGCACAGGACGTTATTCATTAATATTCCACGACTTTGATGATCCACATTCAAACAGCATAAACAACACGCACATGGGACGGCATGAAAGGGCGAGAGTGACAGAATACAGATCACATTTCACAGGCAGAGAACTTTATGTTCCCTCTTGATCGATTGTGTCTGACCTGGACACTCAAAACATAATAAATGAAGACACTGAGCAGAAGTTAAAGGATGATGGATGTAGAGAAGTGAAGCTTCGAAAGAATAAAGCAATTCCATAGCTTAAAATGGTCACTTTTTAGGAGAGATGAAGGGAGACGGGATGAGCAAAACATCTCCTTTTGTGTTCCACAGAAAAAAATAAAAATTTTGTTATTAAAGTGTGAAGGAGAGAGAGGAAGAGACAGGGTGTTTGGATGAAGTGTGATGTCCCAGCAGGATGAAAGTAATGAGAGAGCATCTAAGAAGTGAGTGGGAGAGCGAGTTTAACTCCAAACCTACCAGATCATAAATATCCTCCTCCGGTTTGGGGATATAAAACTGCACTTGGTTCTCAATGAGGAGCTTAAGCCGCACGTAGTGTTTAGTGGGGTCCAGTTGGTGAGCCTGGAGAGAGACCAGGAGAGATGAAAGCAGACACATTTAATGGATGAAGAGCAACGCCAAGACATGTTACTGGGCTGCATCTTCTTCTCAGTGGGCCAGATGGACAGGAATCACACGCTAAAAGGCCCAAACGCTCATATCAGAGAGGATGCAGCACATTTTCATTCGGCATGCAGCAAGAGGGAAGCAAATAAATTGCTTTACACAGGGTGGACACATGCTTGAGACTTCAAAAACCCACTGAGGAACGCTTTGAGGAACACAGCATCTGAGTTTACTACACCAGTGACCTTCAAACTGAGATTCAAGCGACCTGGCATCAGAAGAGAACGATGAATGTTTCTTGCACTAGAAAGATCTTGGGTTTCTTGGCGTTACCTTGCAGATCGTTTCCAGCATGTCAAGGGCCGACTCTCCGGGTTGGATGATGGCTAACACAGGCTGGTCGTTTGGCAGCAGCACCCATGATGGAGTGAGGTGGTCTCTGGACCAGATGTCATGATCTGCGCTGGGTCTTGGCAGACCTTTCACTGGGGTCTTGGTGTCTTTCTGTAGTGTGATAAATGAAAGCACGGTGAAGCCGCAGCTGTGAACGAGGCCTTTAGAGATGCTATTAATCATGTGAAATGATGATCATCCTCATCTCATCATTTCTAAGAACTCATCGCCTATCTGAGGTGCACTGTGTGCTAATAACTTCTAGCATAAAATGAGATATAATTGAAATATCGTACTAGCATACTACATTATTTCTTATTTTGTGCATAGTATGTACACTTTCTGTATGCATAAAACACATTTTCATACATGTAACAAAATGTACAGTATACAACTAGAGCATGTGTACCGTTTCCCACTTGATAGTCAAATTCCATTGTGATCATTGAACTGGAAGTAATATTAGAATTTGATTTTTAAACATTTGAATGGACTGCTAAAAGTTACACTTTTACAAAAATTGGATTGTAGTATACATTATGCTACTATTCAAAAGTTTGGGGTCAGTAAGATTTGTATTTATTATTTTTTTGAAAGAAATTAATACTTTTATTAATCAAGGATGCATTAAATTGATCAAAAGTGGCAGTAAAGATGTTTAGAATGTTAAAAAAAGATATTTAAAATAAATGCTGATCTTCTGAACCTTTTCAAAGAATCCTGAAAAAAAAAATTGCATCATGGTTTAAACAAAAATATGAAGCAGCACAACTGTTTTCAACATTGATAATAATAAGAAATGTTTGTTGAGCAGCAGATCAGCATATTAGAATGATTTCTGAAGAATCATGTGACACTGAAAACTGGAGTAACGATGCTGAAAATTCAGCTTTGATCACAGAAATAAATTATATTTTAAAATATATTCAAATACAAAACTGTTCTAAATAGAAAATTGTAATAATATTTCACAATATTACTGTACTTTTGATAATATAAATGCAGCCTTTGTGAGCAGAAGAGACTTCTCAGAAACATTCAATCTTACTGACCCAAAACTTCTAAACATCTGAACACAGCCATTAAACATGGATAATAATGCACTGTAATCTCAGCTACCATTCCACCATCTTTCTTTCTCTGCTTATGATGGAGTGAGTGAATCAGAACATCGACACTTTTATCTGCACCCCAGGTCAGTGGATTATAGCACAACCATCTCTACTGTTCCTACACCACAAATGCCCACACCTCCGCCAACGCTAGGGATAAATATACGCCCACATCTCCGCCAACCCACGCCAGAGATCCGGCCAAGAGCGCATCTCTCTGAACACGGCAGCTTTGATTTGGTGCAGTGGTCTCATATAGCATTTTGTGTGTTTTTGCCACTTTTATAGATAGTGTAGTATTAAGAGATGCATGTTTCTTACCGTCGTATCACTAGAAGAACCCTCAAACATGCCTTCTAGAGGACTTTTAACTGGATCATCTCCTTCTGCAAAAACCTGTTTAAAAATAACATCTAACATTCAGCAGTCACCCACCAAACCACGAAAGCCAACTGTATGTGTTTTATGTAGTATGCATTTCATCTGCTTATTGAAAAATGTGCATTGTATTTTTTTGAGCAGAGCCGGTTGATCTCTGCATATTCATGTTTATGTGTTCTGGAAGAAAGCACTAAGTGTGAATTAGGTGTGTTTGTGTGTAGTTTACCTGGTTAATGCTGGGATGACCTTTACTCTTTCTCTTGGAGTGGGTGTCCAGACCCCATAGTGAGGAGAAGCGACTCTTGCGTTTGCTGGTAGAGCGCGACATCGCCTGCGTCCGACGCCTCACGCCGCTCTCAGTGCGAGCCGCCACCTACAGACACAAAACAGCTGCATGAGGTACAGGGACAACATTCATACTGTTTGTCCCAGCGATCAAACTGACTAGACGGCTCCTAGCAGGAGTCTTCGATATGAACACAGCTGCTCGGTGAAAACTCATTCTCAGTGATTCGCTCACACTGATGTTCAGTCGTCAGCTTCATTCACAAGTTATTCAAGAATCTGGGTATAAATGTGTCATTAGTTGGTCTAAATGGGTCATTAGGTGGTTTAAATTGGTCAGTAGCTGCTGGTCTAAATTGCTCATTACAGGTGCAAGCTGGTTTTTAGATAGTCTAAATGGGTCATTAGCTGGTCAAAACTGGTCATTTGCTGGTCTAAGTTGGTCATTAGCTAGTCTAAACTGGTCATTAGCTGCTGGTCTAAATGGGTCATTACGTGGTCTGAACTGGTTGTTAGTTTAAATTGGTCATGAACTGGTCTAAATTGGTCAGTAGCTAGTCTAAACAGGTCAAAAGCTGGCCTAAACAGGTCTTTCGCTAGTTTAAACTGGCCATGAGCAGGTCTAAATGCTTCATTAGATAGTCTAAATTGGTCGTGATCTAGTCTAAACTGGTCACTGGCTGTTCTAAATGGGATATTAGCTGGTCTAAACTGGTCAAAAGCTGGTCTTAAACAGGTCTTTCGCTGGTTTAAACTGGCCATGAGCAGGTTTAAATGCTTCATTAGCTAGTCTAAATTGGTCATGATCTAATCTAAACTGGTCACTGGCTGTTCTAAATGGGATATTAGCTGGTCTAAACTGGTCAAAAGCTGGTCTTAAACAGGTCTTTCGCTGGTTTAAACTGGCCATGAGCAGGTTTAAATGCTTCATTAGCTAGTCTAAATTGGTCATGATCTAATCTAAACTGGTCACTGGCTGTTCTAAATGGGATATTAGCTGGTCTAAACTGGTCAAAAGCTGGTCTAAACAGGTCTTTCGCTGGTTTAAACTGGCCATGAGCAAGTCTAAATGCTTCATTAGCTAGTCTAAATTGGTCATGATCTAGTCTAAACTGGTAACTGGCTGTTCTAGATGGGATATTAGCTGGTCTAAACTGGTCTTTAGCTGGTTTAAACTGGCCATGAGCTCTGGTCTAAATGGTTCATTAGCTAGTCTAAATTGGTCATGATCTAGTCTAAATTGGTCATGATCTGGTCTAAACCGGTCATTAGCTTGTCTAAATTGGTCGCTAACTGGTTTAAACTGGTCATTAGCTGGTCTAACTGGTCATGAGCTGGTCTAAACTGGTCATTAGCTGGTCTAACTGGTCAAGAGCTAGTCTAAATTGGCCATTAGCTGATCTAAATGCATGCTTAGCTGGTTTGAACTAGTCATTAGCAGAGCAAGCTAGATGTAAGCTAGTCTAAACTGGTCATCAGCTGGTCTAAAGTGACTGTTACTGGTCATTAGCTGGGCTAAACTAGTCATCCAAAATACAGCTGCTTTTCCAGATTTTTGGTAGGAAAACCATTGTCCTGATCGGATCTGCTTGAGATTTTTTCCCTCAGCAAACACAAAGCTCACAAACACTGATTGTTATTAATGGTGACTGTGTAATCCATTCGTTTTTTTGTAGTTCTAATGCTTTTAAATCACTAATAAAATAAGAAAGCAGAAGCATGTGCGTTTGCTGAATACAAAGATACAAGACAAATACCCATCACACCATTTCAGGATAAAGTTTCTCCATAAACTGCATTCAGTCAGTCTACAATTGTTCTTGCACTTATGTTCTCAAAAGAAATGTCAAGAGGATGGATTTCATCCATCACCGTTCTTTCATTCTTTTTCAGCAAAAACACTTTTGTAGATGTGACTTCCTCTACCAAAATCGAGTCCGCTGGTGGGACATCACCTTTAGAAATAAACAAACACACATATTCATTCATAAATAAGCAGCAAACACACAAAAACAACTTGCTTCCTGTGGTCACTCGGGTCCGGATGAATTTTAAAGGTTAGTGAAGTGCTTGGAGAGTTCTTTTCAGTGTCATTCAAAAATTATACACGCTCGCTGTGTTGAACGCGCTGTGGCATTTCTGGGTCTCCTGATGGAGAAAAGCACTCCGGCTGCATCAAAAACCCTCTCCACTGCTCTGAACCGAGCTATTATTCGTGAAGAACAGCACACAGGCCAACAGCACTTCATTTGGACTCAACACTTATCCTCTCTCTCCATCCTCTAAGAATGTGAATGCTGAAGAACATCCACACCCCCTCCACCCCAAAAAATCATCCAAGCTGCATAGACAAAAATAAAATCTCCCTGTATCCCAGTGTCCTCTAGCTCCTGCATAGAACGCCAGAGCTGGAGGCGAATCTGAGGATGGATGGTATTGATCAGCCGGAGCCGTGGCCCACATCCAAGAGAAAATGTACCGACCAACCCTTCAACTACTGTTTCTTTTTATGCCAAAATCCATTACCCACGTACACCAACACTGTAGGGTGGGAAGGAAGCAGGTTAATACATGCATTCTGGGTAAAAATAGAGTGATGCTGATGTTCTTGATGTGGGTTTCTAAGCCATGCTTCTGTTTGAAATACACTAGATACCAAACGTTTAAAAACTTATCAGTCAAAGTAAGTTCCCTTTAAGCCACCAGAGAGCTGTTTTCTATGTCTACTTGAAAGGAGAAAGCTTGAAATCTCTAAAACTGTTATATTATTATACTTCACTAAATTCTGACAAGAATGCTAAAATAACTTCATGCAAATCATTTGAATTTTTCTCTATATGTTAACTATTTTTTTTATTATTAGAGAATAATATATAAATACAATTTCATTTAATACATTTTAATTAGGGCTGGGCAAGTTAATGCGTTATTATCACGTTAACGCATTAATTGATTAACGCCATGGAAAGTTAAAGAAAACGAAGAGAACATTTTCACTGAAAACATATTTTAAAACTATGAGTAGATATAATGCCTCTTTCAAGTGATTTGTTAACTTGACATGACAGCACCTGATGGTGATATTGGGACAAAGCACTGTATGAGTAGCATAAATGTGCCCTGGTCAGTAGCGCCACCTGCTGGCTTCTTATATACTCAAGTTTACAGTCGTGCTGTACCAAAATACTGTTTCAGTTCATTTTTAATTGATTAGCTGATCAGCTTGTATTAAACAAAATGGTGAAGAAAGTATGTATATATATATATATATATATATATATATATATATATATATGATGAAAATATATAATATAATACATATATATACTGTATATTCTATTTATTATATATTCACATACAAAAGACAAGAAATAAAGTATTTGCAAAAAATAGGAACAAAATTATGGAATAAATTATGGAAAACTGAGAGATAATTACCAGTGCATGGAAGGAAGAGACTGAAAAAATTCCCAGTCGGCCCATGGCCAGTTTGGTGGGACGGGAGGCGAAGGCCAGCAGGCGTTTGGGGTTGGGAAGCTCGCCGCCCTGCAGGCTGGACAGGTAACAGCGGAAGCGGAACAGATCCATGTGGAACTGCTCTAAATTCTGCTCCCACAGGAAAATCTGTGAGGAAAAGAAGAGAAAAAGTTATTGGTTAGAACACGGTTTACAGCAGGCCAGCGGCATGTCAGAGTTGTCAAAATGATCATTTCATTCTCTCGAAAACAAGGTCAAAACATTACATTTAGCCTTAAAGGACCATCTCTAGATATCTAGAAGCTTCCGTGCCTTGTGTTTGGTCTGGTTTGATCGAATAAAATGGTGTTTGGAGGGCAGTGGAGTGGGGTTTTATACACCACGGCGTCTCCTCCCAGCCACTCTGGGATGGATGTTTTTTTGGAAGACGCGGCGGAGGGGGCAGCGGTCCAGACAACACACAAAGTAGCAAACAACAGCGCCACACATTCCACTGGCAGCGAGGTCTGGGACTCCCTAGGAACTCGACCCTGCTGCCATTCACCAGGGCACAATGCCTAACCCGATGCTGCCAAAATTAAAAACCCACACAAACGCACAGGCACCCGCTAACCCTCCTCCTGATGGGCCATTCTGAGCTCCGCTTCTTGTGTAAACATCCATTGAGTGGAACGTGAACTTTTGCAGCAAGTGTGTGGAGTGAATCAATGTTCTGTCAACATTGTGACAGCATCAGAATTACAGTGATGAAAATCTGCAGTAATACAGCGGAGGATGTTAGTGCCGTAACGCTTTACGATATTGATACAATAATTATGGAAAACAAAGCACTGACAGACTCTTCAACAGCCAAACTAACACTTTTTGTCCTAACCAGATGCAACCAACATTTAGCCCCTCACTTGTTTCTCTTGTCATCATGTTGTGCTGGATTTCACTCCATATTATTGTATATTAAAGGTGCACTCATTATTTTTTTGCAGCAAATCAGCATATTAGAATGATTTCTGAAGGATCATGTGACACTGAAGACTGGAGTAATGATGCTGAAAATTCAGCTTTGCATCACAGGAATAAATTACATTTGAAAATATAATCACATAGAAAACAGTTGTTTTAAGTTGTAATAATATCTCACAATTTTGCTGATTTGACTGTATTTTTGATCAAATAAATGCAGCCTTGGTGAGCAGGAGAGACTACTTTCAAAAACTACTTAAAATAACATTTTTGTTGACATTTTATTCTTAAACATCTGCTTTTATTGTAATTTTAAACAGATTTGTATTTTTTTTATTATATTGTATTTTATTTATATTTTTATTTTATATTCTAATATATATCTTTATATTTTATTCTATAAAAAAATCACCTCAACTTCAAATATGTTCTGACTAGATGTTTTGATTTTGCAGATGTTGATTTTGCTGCTTGGTTACACTTTCAGTGGATGTTTTGACTCTAAACACGTTGGATTGTGGGTAATTCATGCCCAAACATGGTAAATAACCATCACTAGCCTGCTCCAGAATGGTCTTCCTCTTCTTGGCGTCGGTGACAGCAGAGAGCTGCATGTCTCCCATTTTCTTCATCTTCTCATCCATGTCGATCTTCTGCTCAAGCTTTCGGATCTCGGCCCGCAGCAGACGCACCGTGTCTTCGCGGTGGTGTTGTCGAGCGACGGCCGCTGCGCAGGCCGAGTGAATGGCCGTGATCCAGTTCTCAAGCTCAGTTTGGCTGCAGGTCTACAGAAAGAGGTCAAGGGTCAAAGGTTTAATAGCATATTAACACATTAGTCTACCCTTTCTGGCAGTATATATTATGTATATTATGCACGATGAGCAAATATTCTATATGCATGAAATATGTGGTATTTCAGCTGGTATAACATGGCATCCCACAATGCAATGAACTCGATTTGACTTTCCATTCTCAGACTGACAAATAACTAGGGAGACCATATGTCCTCTTTTTTACGGACATGTCCTGGCTGGGATTTCTAAATTGCCTAAAATGTCTTGTTTTTGGCTTTGTTTCCTATTGTTTTCATACATTCTGATGGTAATTACTGAAAACTAATTTGACCAATAGCATGCAGGCATTGTACATTATCGACCAATAAGAGGTGGGATCTATAGAAAACAATCAAAGCAATGCAAATATGCATACATGTAATGTATGAGGACTGTAGAGAAACAGTCAATCGGAAAACAAAGCCAAAACCAGGACATTTTAGGCAACTTAGAAATGAATGTCAGGACATGTCCAGGAAAAAGAGGACATATGATCACCCTAAAATATAGTTAGAAGTAACTACAGCTGTCAGTTTTGACTTTCTGTTCCGCTTAAAAGGTAGCAAATTAAAAACATTTATTATTAATAAATAAATGGACCACATGATCTGTTGAGCCTTGACAACAAAGTAGCACACTAATGTTTATTGTGACGTAACGCATACTGTAAAAAATTACATATACATTTATGCATTTATCCAAAGCAGCTTACAAATGAGGAACAAGGGCAATTTGTCAAAGAGCCAACAATGCCAGGTTTATTAGACAACTAGATTAGGAAAACATAGAAGGCTGCAATCAGCGTATATGGTATTATTCTGGACATATTAGTGAGTCAAATGTTCATATATGAAACTCAGTCTGTTACATTATCTCTTCAGTTTTAGTATATGCGAAGAGTTTTGCATGGGATGTTCAGTTACCTGAAAAAGGAAGGAGTCTCCGAGCGAGTTACTCAGGCAGAAGACAAAATCTTTTTTGGGGTGTTCTGGGACGGCCTGGACGATGCTGTTCTCGGCCCACACGGCATGTTTAGGGACGCTGTTGTGATCAATGCCCGACCGGCCGTCCGTCTCATAGAAAAACAGAGTGCATCCTGGGAGGACAAATTAGAACATTCACTCAAGCATCAGAAATTCAAAGTTGTTCAAGCGAGTTCAATTAACACTACAGATCGTCTCTGAGCCGCTGTTTCCAGGGGAACAGGAGCAGGGTATCCAATAGATTGGAGTTTTACGGCTTTATTGACTGTGCTCTGCTCTCCAGTGGCCAAAATAAGAAATGCAGCACTGCTTTCTTAAAGAGAATCCAATATAATGTGCACACACTTATTGGATTGTTTTTTCAGCTTTGATTTTGTTCTGTTTTCACACTGTTGGCAAAGATACAGAGCTTTCACTGTCTGTATCCAATTATGAGGAACTTACTATATACTATCGTTTGAGACAGGTAAGAGTATTTTTTGAAAGAAATTAATACTTTTATTCAGTAAGGACACATTAAGTTCACAGTAAAGACTTTCATAATGTTACAAAAGATTTCTATCTCAAACAAATACTGCTCATATAAACTTTCTATGCATTAATGTATCCTATAAGATGGTTTCCACAAAAATATAAAGCAGCACAACTGTTTTCAACATTGATAATGATCAGAAATGTTTCTTGAGCAGCAGATCAGCATATTAGAATGATTTCTGAAGATCATGTGACACTGAAGACTGGAATAATGATGCTGAAAATTCAGTTTTGATCACAGTAATCAATTACATTTTACAATATTCACATGGAAAACAGTTATTTTAAATCGTAAATATTTTGCAATATCACAATTTTTACTGTATTTTTTATTTTTTAAATGTAGCTTTGGTGAGTGAGGAAATAAATTTTTTCAAAAATATATTTTGAACTATTTTTTTTAGCACACTAATTTTTGGAGAACGGTAGAAAATAAGGAAAAATAAGTATGGGAAATTTCTTAAGCCAGAATATTTAACAAACAAGAGTGTTAGAGGTAAAATAGTGAATGTTGGCCGTTAAATTCTGAAGAGTCTTTTCTGGACCTACCCATATAACACAACACAACAAACATAATAATCCTCCTCTTCTCTTTCAAACGTTTTCACAGGAAGCTGTAAAACCTGTTTACTGTGTCAGGTAACTGCTCACATCTCTTTCAGCAACACCACACACACACACCTTTGAGGGACACCCAGTAGCTCTTCCACTTGCGGCGAGGGGCGAGCTCCACCTTCTTGTTTTTTTTATGCACCAGGAAGTTTTTGACAGCGAGGCGTCCAGCTTTGCGTACGGTTCCCTGTACAGCAGCCACGTTCAGCAGAGGGTCGGTGTGGTAAGCAGAGCTCAGGGTCACGCTGCTCTGCTCGTCGCTGAATGCTGAGCTTCTCTCCTCGGGAACCTCCACCGGACTCACGTTCTGCTCCAGCTCCTGACGGAAGTTCTCATAGACACCCTGACCAGACACACACACAGGTCCAGCACCACTGTTATCACTAAACTACATCACAAACTTACAAATAACATACAAAACTCTCGTCTACCGCTTGTCTCATGGAAATAAAGTGCATTTGGATATAGTTTGCTCTCTGGTCTCTTTTTCTACATAATTTACCATTCATCATTTAGAATTTTTTTTTTTTTTTTGTGTGTTACAGTGTTTGGTGCCTCTTGCATTTTATGAATAAAGATATGGTAAATTAAATATGGTAAAATAATTATATAAATTATATAGATTTTAGCAAATGGCTGCAATATAACAAAGAGTGAAAAATTTAAGGGGGTCTGAATACTTTCCGTACCCACTGTAAATAAAATAAATAATTTTTTTTTACATTTTCTGCATTTTGGGGGTGTATGGTATGGTAAAATAAATATGGGAAATGTAGTTATCAATCAATCAATCAATAAAACCGTAATTAAATTTTTTATTTGCATATATTTAATTTTAATGAACATTAATTATTTGACATAATGGTGGCTATAATGACCATCATGTCTCAATAATTCATTAACATGTAATAGAATTTGGCATATTAAAATAAAATCATATAAATAATTTTTAGATACAATATTTTTCAAAATATTGTTTTATTTTTTTTACACTTTTTATTTTATATTATTTTATTTATTTACCCCATCAAGTAATAAAAAAAAAAAAATGAAGGAAGGAAGGATTTATCAAAAGAAAAACAATTATTAAAAACTAATTCACATTAACACTGCAGGTTGTTGTTTTTATAACATCATGCCATTTCTTAAAAACCATCAACTCTTTTTCTTTTCCTTTTTGCCTTTTTCATTTTTATTTATTTTTCAGATACACATTAATATTCTGACATAATATCATACTTTATTATTTATTCCATTTATAAATATTTAATTTTGTTTGCATGTATTTTATTTAAATGAGCATTACTCATTTGACAGAACGTTTCCCACTGATGTTGTGGCATAATGTTCACTTGGCCAGAATGTTCATGCACTGATGCGTTCCTGCACTGACGTTGCATCTATCTGATATTACTGCATGTCTACTGATGTCTGAATGGAACATATTATAAACTAGGAACTGAAGAAACAGCAGGAATAAATCACCCTGCCCACCTGTGTGCCATCTGAGGGTCCCGCTCCAGCCCCGCTGCTGCTCCCACTGTCGCTCCCTACGAAGGCGGCCCCTGCTGACGTGGAGTAAGCGGAGAAAGACACAGACATGGTCTTATAGCGTCGAGCGTGGTGCTGAGATGCCTCGCTGTCCCCCGTCAGCCCATCGATACCGCTGTCCTCATAATCACTGCCGTCTCCTGCTGTGACATCCTGAACATGAAATAAATACATAAAAAATAAACATTTACCATGATCATTTGTGATAATGGGATAATGATTTAATTTACATCATTTTATAAGTATACATTTAAATTTAAGTTACAGTAAATTAGAGTAATTTCTAGCCAAAGAAACAGTCACAGAAGTCTGACTCCAGGATCTGGATCATCCGAGAGAGAGCAGGAAAATACAGCCACCACCATATGGACTTGGACAGAGATTGACAGCTACTGTGGTGGTACTATAGTATGGTAATATTAGTACCATGGTACTTTGATATAGCATAGAATTTACAAATTACTTAATAAAATGTCCTTAAATTAAAATTCTAGCACCTTGGTGCATGTTCTTCTAACCATGGTAGTATAATAATTTTAACAAATTATTTTATCTATAAAAACACCATTATATTTCTATCATTTTAACATATTTCTATACTGTATATGTACAAAATAGAAATACCATCACATTTTAAAATAAATTATTGGGAATTTTTATGTTATCTATATAAAAACACATAATATTAATACCATACCAATACTATAAAAATATATAACATAAATGCCATATAAATAGAGATATTGTAAAAAACATTTTTTATATTTTTATAACATTTTTGCCATTTTTTTATTGTATCTATAAAAAATGTAAAATATAAATACCATTATATTTTATAACTATTTGGTATTTTTTTAATATTTTATTTATAAAAATATAAAATTTAAAAAACATTATAGTTTCTTTAGTTTACACCAACAGCTGACTGGGATGAGTGTCTTGTGAAATCATAATACTGTCCTGTGGGAAACAACAGTGGAGTCTGTGTGAACTCGCACACAAATGAGTCATTCATATGTACAGTCTCTCTACATGAGGAGATTCAGAGGATTCTGGGGGATTAACCGCAGTCAACATTCATAGCAAGACTAAAATTCCCTGGTGTACACCTACACTAACACAACATTACACTCACATTCTTACTGCACACCTACGGGCGTTTACACTGACACTCAATGACTCCAGTCATTCAAACAAAGCCATTCACTTTCAATGAGAGCCGCTGATCAGAAGAGTGAGTAGCCTCAAAGTTCACTACCAGCAGAAGCGCAGATAGTCAAGCTCATGTTTATCAAACAGAAAAGGCTACTAGCCTTTTTAACCGCTCACAGTGTGAACAGAATATTTTTACACTAGTTTTGAGGAAGCTAGTTTTATTTTAAAGTAGTTCGATTTCAAGGACCCTATCATTTCAAAAGTACTTAGCTCGATACACTTTACTAACACCTGAAACCTTTTCCAGTTTGTGTTTTGATCATTTTAGCTTAGCTAACTACACTGAATATCCCAGACAACTGCTGGTCTAACAAAAATATAAATAATATTTCATATCAATATTTCTACACTGAATATCCCAGACAACTGCTGGTCTAACAAAAATATAAATAATATTTCATATTTTTATAGATAGAATATTTAAATCAAAATAAATAATTATAAAATACAATGGTATTTATATTTTATAATTTTTATAGATAGAATGTAGAAAGCAAGTAATTATACAAATATGATTTTGAGTGTATTTATCATTTATATTTTTCTAGATAGAATATAGAAAAGCAAATAATTATGAAAACATAAAAGCATTTATAAATGATATTTTCATAGATAGAATGTTAAAAAAACACAAATAATTATAAAATATAATGGTAGTTATATTGTATATTTTTATAGACAGAATATCAAAAACAAAATAAATAATTATAAAATATAATGGTAGTTATATTTTTATAGGTATGGCACTGATGAACCCGGAAACATTTTGCACTTGCACATTCTTTGAACTTTAGCACTTTTTTGTGGCCTTGATTAAAAAAACAAAAAAATCTAAACCATCTTTTGCCTAAATTTTTGTGTGCAGATCCTTTTTTCCAGTTTTGCATTTGGTTTGGCTCTACACGCCTGGACAATCCGTCTACATTTTTGCATGGACTGTGTTTGGTGCTACTTTATTCATCACACATTATTAATAATTTTTTACATATAAAATATAAAAATGCAAATAATTATAAAAATATAAACTGAAATAAATGAACTTTTCCACGACATTCTAATTTATTGAGATGCACCTGTATATTTAATATTTTTAGATTAAATATAAAGAACATATAAAAATCTAATGGTATTTATAAATGTTGCGAAATACAACCGTATTACAGCTAACCAGAATGTATTTGGTGTTTAATATTGGAGTAGTGACAAATAAGATTAACTGTGGCTACCCAATCCAAACTCACCTGTATGGTTTGTGCCCGCCTCCCTTGCATAACTCCTTCATGATTGGTCGGTCCCTCCGACAGACAGTGAGATCGGCGGCAGGGCAGTGTATACGCGCTGTATGCGGCTCCGTCGTCTTCACCGGGCGAGATCATCTTATCCTCGTCACCTTCTCTGCTTGTGCCGCCGCCCTTGTGCCATTTGGCATAGCGTCCGTGTTTGGGCCTGCAGGCGGGGCTCTTCGGTCCGTAGAGTTCGTCTAAAGAATTGGCTCGGTTTGAGTCCAGCAGCTCCTGAGCGGACGACTGTAAACGGGTTTCGCAGTCGTCCGGCGTGTCTCCGATCTCCTCCGTGCTGGTCAGGTGCTCCTGGCTCAGGTCGGATAAGGACACCTCCAGCGAATCCTTCCTCCACATGTCCGCAGACTTAGAGCGCTTCTTTTTAAAGCTGGACGCCTCTTGGGAACTGTCCCGCATGCGTTGGACGAGTGTCGTGTCCTCCGGCGGCTCGGTGTCGTCCTGCGTGGCTTGTTTGGCGGTGGTGGCGGGCGAATGGGCCGGATGGTTGTGGAAGGACATGGGTCGGAGATTCATGGCCACACGGTCCACCCAAATGGGGCCGCTGAAGTTGGGCAGCATGTCCGAGTCGTTGAAGGGCTCCAGGCCGTGGTCAGCCAGCGACTGCGGGATGCTGGGAGTGCTGCTGGAGCGCGTGCTGGTCTCGGAGTTGCGATGCTCTGGTTTTCCGGACGGCGTTCGGCGGGAACAGTACGTCTGCTTGCTGGACAGGCGGAGCGAGCGGGACATGTGCTTACGGGAGAGGTGGCGCTGGCCGTCTCCATAGTAACCATGGCCGCCACTATGACTTTCTGTGTTACCCATGGCTCAGTATCTGCAGCAGACAGAGAAAACACAGGTCATGAAACTAAATATAACAGACCCATTAAGATTTTTTGCACTGTGTTATTATTTGAATGACAACTATTTATGCATTTATTTATTATTTTTTAACACCATGTCATACAATTAAAGATCAAAAACAATATGACAATTAAAGATAAATTTCACAGTAGAGTCTGATTAAGGAACGAATGACTCATAAGCTCACTGGTTCATTTTAGTGCATTATATGATGACAATGTGCAGTTAAAGATAAAGATCAAGTCTGAAAGTATTATTTATAAAATAATACTTATAAATATATAAAAATATGAATTGAATATGTTACAATTTTTTTTAAATATATAATTAAGGTCAGTTATTTGACTGCATTTATGCTGCAGAAAAAAAGACAAAAACTTTTTTGCATGAACTTTTTACATGTTTTAATTATGGAAATTATTATTTAAAGTGTACTGTATTATTTAATATTATATTTATGCTAAAAACTAATTACTTTTATATTAAAAATATACATTTCACACACAAAATAAATTTTCATATATAATAATAATAATAATGAATTTATATAATAAATGTTTACACACACACACACACACACACACACACACACACACACACACACACACACACACACACACAATAAGAGCTGG
>NW_015554124.1:183409-193821 GCF_001515605.1 Sinocyclocheilus anshuiensis | reverse complement strand
ATATGTGTGTGTGTATATGTATGTATGTATATATATATATATATATATATATATATATATATATAGATAGATAGAACACACACCCCAGGTGGTGATGCAGCCACGACGCAAGTATATAATAATAATAATAGTAATAAAAATAATAATAATAAATACATTTTTAAAAATTAAGCAAAATGTTTTATATATGTGTATATAAATATTTATTTATTTAAGTTTATTCTTAGAATTATCCAGTAAGCTTCAACATAACACAACACATTTTCAAAAATAAAATACATTTTTATACATTTTTAAATTAATTCTTAGTGAGATCATATTCACTCCAAATGAGTTTCACACATGAATTGGCATAACACAATCAGTTGAGTCTGACAGGTACAGTATGACTGTTTCTGAAATGACCTGCGGTGTGCCAGTGACATCCCAGTCATGATAGATTTCACTCTGCATACAGATCAGCTCCTACTACCATGCCTTTCGTGGCGTTACGGGTGACGTCCAAAATCTGAAAAAAAGAGAACGCAAGAGAGTTATAAATTACTAGTCAAAAGAATCCAAACACAGCAGTTTCTGAGGCAGTACGAGGGGTCGAGCTGTTGTGGGATAAAATTAGACTAACCACGGAGAAATACGACAGAATTAGAACTGAAAGAGGGATTAAAGAGATTCGCCGCTGTGGTTGGAGACCACACATGTTCAGGTGCTCTGGACAGCTTCAACAAACGCAAGATGACGGACTTCACTCTGAGCCGCCACATGAGAGGCTGTGCGTGTGTGGTCACAGATATATCAACCCGCGGTTACTGCTGCTTCCAATAAACGCCTGCATGAATGGAAATATATACACAATGAAATCCAAAAGACACATTTTTCATACGATACGAGAGAGAGGTCCGTTGGCTATGCTGTAGAGTATACTAATGAATAGCATAGTTGCTAGCAAAATGATTCAACTACAAACAAACACCCCAAACATTAACATGCTGAAGATAAACTTGCACTAAATTTCCTGACACATACTGATCCGGTGGCATTAGATTCGCATGGAACACAAAGAACTCACTCCACTGAGATTAGTTACATGATTATTCTGAAGTTAAAAACCTATTCATGCAGGATTTTCCGAATGGACCCCCTCGTAGCAAGAGTGAAAATTCACCCTGTGATGACTAAGCATTATTGCACATGTTGATTTGGCAAAAAAACAAAACGCACCAGAAGCAATGTGAACCACCAACAAAAATGAATAATATCACCAGCTCAAGGTCAATGTGGAATTGCAGTTCCAGTCACATGATTTAAAGGAATTGTTCACCTAAAAATGAGCATTTGCTGAAATTGTATTCACATCCAGGCCATCCAAGATGAAAACAGATTTGGAGAAATTTAGCATTACGTCACTTGCTCACCAAAGAATCCTCTGCAGTGAATGGGTGCCGTCAGAATGAGAGTCCAAACAGCTGATAAAAACATTACAATAATCCACACCACTCCAGTCCATTTTGTGAAGTGAAAAGCTGTGTGTTTGTATGAAACAAATCCATTATTGAAGCGTTTTTAACTTTAAACCATCACTTCTGGCTAAAATATGAAAATATGTCGTCTATACATAATATTACCTTCTCTAGGGGAAAATTGTTTTATCTGAATCAGGAGAGAAATCTGCACAGATCAAGCACTGTTTTACAAGCCAAAATAGTCCAAAACAGCTCTAAATAAATATGTTGGTGAATTTTGATGTGAGAGGACAACAGGGGATGGACTTTTTCACTTTAGGAAATATTATTATGGATTGATAATTCACAATTTGGCCAGAAGTGATGTTTTAAAGTTGAAAAGCCTGAATGATGGATTTGTTTCTCACAAACACACAGCTTATAGCTTCACAAGATGTTAACTGATGGACTGGAGTGGTGTGGATTATTGTGATGTTTTTATCAGCTGTTTGGACTCTCATTCTGACGGCACCCATTCGCTGTAGAGGATCCATTTGTGAGCAAGTGGTGTAATGCTACATTTCTCCAAATCTGATGAAGAAACAAACTCATCTACATCTTGGATTGCCTGATGGTGAGTAAATCTTCAGCAAATTTTCATGTTTGGATTATTCAAAATATATCTTATTCTGTATTGCATAGAAGAAAGTAAGTCATTCAGAATTGGATCAACATAACAGTGTGCTTCTTATAGACAGCAGGAAACAGAGGGATCATATCTTGGAGCGGTTTCAGATTCTTCATTCTCTCAGAGTGGGATCTCTCTGTCTGTCCTGAGTAACGCACCGGAGCAGATCTGAGGTCAGTGTGTAGCAGAGCTGAGAGAGGGTAGTAAAGGCTCATGACAGGGCTGCTAACTCAACCGCAAACAGCAGCGAAGCATCAGGACCAGGACGCAGAGTTCTTGTTTGGCACATAAAGTGCAGAGAAGCTGACAGGAGACGTCTGAGCAAAGCGGAAACAAAACAGGATAACAAGTATTTGATTTGCATGTGTGTCTCATGTTTCTCATTTCTCTCACTCCTAGCCAGTCTGTATTAAAAAACTGAACACAACAAAAAAAAAATAGGTACATTTATATGAAATATGCTACACGTATTCTCTTAAAACAATCTTTAATATATTGTAAAATAATAATTTTCAGGTAAATTATTCTCATTTTACGGATGTTTATATATGACAGCATATAGCCTCCTACCTATTTACCATTCTCACAGTCCTTACGTCTTGTTTGTACACTGACCTTTTGTGTGTCGAGTCATGAAACATGTCAGAAAAATTCCATCCTGTTGCACGATGGCGCAAAACTCCAGGAAACGCAAACACACAGAAATTCTCCCGTGTCTCCATGGAAACCAGGCCAGCTCTTCACTGACGGAGCGGGGTCTACACATGCTAGCGTAAACCATCAGCATAACACCAAAATAGAAAGCACTTCAGCACAGGGCCAGCAACATCCCCAAGTGCTCGATCAAAGTTCTCACACTACAGCAGCTAAGAGCAAGTGCTCATGGGTAAAAACATGTGAGTTCAGGACATCAGCTCGATGTGCCCACAGGCCTCAGGCTGTTTTTTAAAGAGCTGCCCACATAATCTGCCCCATATAGTAATAAACGAATGTGAAAAGGTTACAAAATGATCTTCCATCATAATGAAATCTACTTGGCTTGATGTTGAAAAAGAAAGACTCTGCATGCATAAGATATAGTTAAATATGACTAGAACAATACATAGAACGATAGAACGATAGATAGATAGATAGATAGATCTTAGGACCATGTGATATTTCAGTTTTTCTTTTTTAATAAATCTGCAAAAATGTCAACAATTCTGTGTTTTTCTGTCAATATGGGGTGCTGTGTGTACATTAATGAGGAAAGAAAATTAACTGAAATGATTTTAGCAAATGGCTGCAATATAACAAAGAGTGAAAAATTGAAGGGGGTCTGAATACTTTCCGTACCCACTGTAGATAGATAGACTCAGACTCTTCTCTAAGTGAAGACATAAAGCATCCCATAAGCCTGTTTAGCTGTAACTAATGGTGTGTCGTGTCTTAACCAGCACAAATCAAAACACACAAGCTCCTTCGACAGGGAAAATAACCGCTCTATATCACGAGGCCATCAGGACACGTCACATTCACCCGCTCTCCAGCGGGAATGGTCTGGAACGGCCCGCTCACAGAAGAGCTGATGGATGCTGAAGAAGAGAGAAGGGAAAAAACAGCTCGATATCTGTCATTCTGCCTGATGTTTATCAGCTTCAATTCTCAACCAATCACATTTTGGCTTGTTTAATTTATCAGTAGTATTTGCTAAGTCAAGCACTACTACTACTAGTGCGTACACCAACTACAGGGTTAGTGATTTGAACCAAGACTCTAGAAACTTCAAAACAACGTTAAACACATTCAGAACAACCTGAACACCCATGCATTGTGTTGGCAACTTTTGCATGAGCAAACAGCACTAGTTTCATAAAATATAAATGTTTTGAACTGGCCTCAGGCCCATTTCTGGCCTTCTCATTTATCTGCCACCAAACAAAGGTTAAAGAGAGCAGCAAACTCAAACCACACTCATTTCAAAGCTTGCTTGTTTTATCAATTTCTATGTGTTATTGAGATGAGCGCCGGTGTGAATATCCTCTCAGTGAATAAAGGCCTGCTTAGCTGATATGATCCCAGGCAGAGAGCAAAAACAGTGTGGAGTCAGACAGAGTTGTTTATCAAATCCAGTGATGACGCCAAGCAAATAACCGAAAGCCGTAAACATCCTGTCAGCCCAAATCCCCGTTCATGGAGGTGTGCAAACAAACACACCCAGGGACTCCATCACGCGATCCAAAAACCAGCTTCACAGCTCTGTGTTTACCTGCAAATCTCCCAAAAATGTGACAGGTGCATTTGCAGTCCTTTGTTATTAGAGTCCCCTGATCGCACATACCATGACCTGTCGAGACAGGAGAAGAGCGGTCTGAGAGCTGCCCACCGACGGCTGAAAGTCAAGATGATCAGCTTCAGGGATGCGAAGGGGTGAAAACAGCACTTTTTGCCCCAAAGCTCAACCTGACGTGCGTTTCTCAGCGTGGGAGCTTGGGAACGCTCGGAGGCAGCTGGAAACAAAACCTAAAATTCATCAGCAGCTGCAGGGCGGAAAACAAGGAACGTTTCCTGCCAAGAAAATCAGCGAGGGCCCGTTTGTGATGTTCATGCTGGGTAATTAATTCACAGCACTTTATTGAAGTACAACAATGACTAGCATTCTGGATTATACAAGACAGCAACTCCACAACTAAATATAAAATGTACAAACCGCATGAAATTAACATAAATGAATCACCTCCAGAGATAATCTTGCATGTCTGACTAGTCCAGTGGACTAACTTAGTTAGTTAAAGGGATAGTAGGGATACCTAAAAATGAAAATTGTCATTATTTACTATGACAGTTATTTACATTATTTACCCCAAGTTGTTTCAAACCTGTAAGCATGTATTTGTTCTGCAGAACACAAAAATATATATTTTGAAGAATGAAGGTAACTAAGCAGTTCCGATGTATATTTGTCCATATACTGGAAGTGAATGGGAACACAAAGTTTCTGTCTTCTGTGGAACATAAAAGACGATATTATGAATAATGTTGGTAACTAAACAGTTTGGGTTCCCATTGACTTCTGCTGCATATTTGTCCATATAATAGAAGTCAATGGGAAACCCAAACTTTCTTTGCTCTGTGGAACATAAAAGAAGATAAGTAGCGGAAATTAATGCGAACCCTTTCTTCTGTGGAATATTTTGAAGAATGTTGGTAAACAAACTTTTTGGGTTCCCATTGACTTCCATTATATGGACAAAAAAATGGGAACCCAAACTGTTTGGTTATCAACATTCTTCAAAATATTCCACAGAGGAAAGTTTGGGTTCCCATTGATTTCCACTATATGGACAAAAAATTAAATGGAAATGAATGGGAACTGAAACTGTTTTGTAACAAACATCTTCAAATATTATTATATTCCACATAATACATACAGGTTTGGAACAATATGAGAGAAAATAATGACATCGTTTTCATTATTGGGTGGACTATCTCTTTAAGATTGCTGTTGCTCAACATAATTTCACATGCCATTTCAATAGGAATCCACATGATCTGAAGTTTCATATAAATTTCATAGAATTTGCTCATGTTAAAGCTGGTCATGTAAATCTGCCACTTTGACCAATAAAAAGCTGTCTGTTGGCACTTTATCAGTCGCTAAACTATTAAAAATTGACCTTTTTTGCAGGCAAAACTTTGCTACAATTTCACTAATGTGACCGTTCCCTGAAAAAACCTGAAATGGAATCACCTGTTATTTAGTTAAGTACCAGGATAGGCATGACGTTTTTGTGACATGCTCCAGGGGTGATCCTCTTTTACGAGATGTTTTTAAGAGCGTGATATTGGAGATGGTCTGAAAACAAGCCACTCTGGTAATACCCACAATGCATCTGGAGAACAGAATGAGCAATACGAGTGTACATTCACCATTTGAGCTCTGCCAATTATATTTCTATTACACTGGACTAACAAGTTTCTATGTCTTCAGCTGCTGATGTTATTTCCAAATTTCCCATGATTATTTTGTATCACAAACAATCAAAACACTAAACATCTTTGGGCATTTCTATCATTTTCTACCATTCTTATTCAGGATTACCCATCGTGTTTCCATTGCAGTGCTGTTTTGGTGTCTGTTTTTCTCATTTAGAGACCGTAGAAACGTTTAATTGAGAAACGCTGCGAGGGGCATTCAGCGCTAATGAAAACAGCACAAATTTACCATCTGTCTGAAAGAGACACCGAATGCAACATAAAACACAGCCTGCGTAACGAGGTTCAGAAATATAAGAACATTTTATGATTTTAAAGTATGTGCCTTTGGCAAAACTGTGCAGGGAGGTCACTGTGGTGTGATGAATGATTGACAGGTCTTTCAGTGGATACCCTCCAGTGACAGGTCGACTCAATATCGAGACACACAGAAAACCTGAGAGACAACCAAATGAGCTCTTTCTGTTCTAGCAATTATGGCTGCGTTTCTGCTCAGAACAAACAAACTGCAAAGCAAAAAAAATAAAAACTATAGAAAGGATTCAACAAAATAGTGTCAAACAGACCTCAAATTAAATGTTTTTTGTATCAAAAATGCCATAAACAGCTTGATATCAGTGTTGTTTTAAAAGTACAGGCACATCTCTGTGCCACCAAATGAAATTTCAAACAAGTTCTTCCATTCAGTGTTATTGTAAACTAAAACTCTAAATAAAACTGCACTGTAAAAAATGAAACTGTACTGTCAGTTTCTGCAAGGACATTATCCATAAATTTTACAGACATTTCCGTTAACTCTAAAACACAACGCAATGCAGTCCAACATTAAAAATATAGGTAAAAAAAAAAAATCAATATGGAAAATTATTAATACAGTACATTGTGCCCTGTTTTTACAGATTTATTTTAGAGTGTGAAAAAATATGTAAACATTAGATGAAAAATTTAGAAATGCTGCATGTTTTTAGTAAAACTTCAAAAATTAAAACGCAAAAAAGTTGCTAAAACTAAAATAAAAATAAACTAAAACTAAACAAACAATTTAAAGAACTAACAAACATTAATAAGCAATTTTAGTAGCAAAATGACTAAAACTTAAACTAAAATTGAAAATAAAAACAATATAAAAATAAATGCCAGTTAAAAATAGAAATAAATTCTATAATACTACATAAATAATACTAAAATAACACAGCTTCTATTGGTGGGGGGAAGGCCACGCCCCCAAACGCACACCGTTGGCTAAGTAATGGCAAACATTAAAAACATAACTGACATTAACAAAAACAACTGCACTAAAATGAAATGATAATAAATATATCAAAGTGACCCTTTGAACGCTAATTTTACACTAAACTTTACTGCGTAACCACAGTAACTGGTCATATACTTCACTATCCACTAAATCTTTTGATGCTCCCAAAATTGCCCCCGAATTTCCTGAGTTCCACTCGGTCAGAGCAAATGCAGCATCCTGCCCTAATCTAGCGGCTTTGAAGCCCGTGAACGACGTGCTGATAGGAGGTGCAGGCATGCCCCAGCACCTCCTCAAGGACATTTGCTGATGATCCTCTGCCCCCGTGCTTCAATAGGTGGAAGGGCTGTACGGATGGGGGATGGGAGGTGGAGGAGTCGTACCTGAGACCCCAACAACACCCACCCGAGCATGAAAGAAAGAACTTACTCTTTGCTTACTTGCAAACACAGTTTTTGCTTGAGGAAATGATGATCTATCTAGTTTACTTTGACTTTACTTTTTAGGGACACTTAAAAATACTAAAGCAAATCTGAAAAAACTGAAATGAAATAAAATATAAACATTAAATAAAAATGTAAACTTCAAAAATTTGGAATTAAAAAATATAAATGTTGCCTTGGCAACTAACTCTAAAATAACTATAACTAAAACAAAAAAATAATGCTTAATACAAATATTGAAAAAAGGGTACAGTTAAAATACACAGCTACATAACTACATAATAGCAAATCTGAAAAGTGCTGCTTGAAATGAAATGAAATCTAAATATTAATTGAAAAACTTAAAAAAGGAAAATTTAAAATGTTGCCTTGGCAACTAAATAGAAATATTTATTTAAAAAACCTAATAAAATGACAAAAGCACAAGAAAATTACTTAAACTGCAGTTAAAATGAAAACTTAAAATATATAAAAATCTAGTTCACTTTGACTTTACTTTTTAGGGACACTTTCATAACCAGCTAAAGCAAATCTGAAAAATATTGAAAAACAATTTTCTGTAATTGAAATAAAGCTAAAATTAAATAAAATAAACATATTAGATGAAAAACTTGAAAGAAAAAAAAAAAAAAAAAAAAAAAACTTTGTAAAAAAAAATGAAAAAAAAAAAAAAAAAAAAAAAAAAAAAAAAAAACTTTGTTCATTTTTAGGGACACAAAAATACTATATAATTAGCTAAAGCAAAGCTAAAATGTTAATACTGATGTTTTATGATTGCCATCATTACTAATAAGACTAATAAGATAAGAAATAATCACAAAACAAGTCTTTTATATTTAGTAAAGCACACAAGTCTTAGCACCACTTAACAACAAGCAATACCATCTATGTTCCAGCACGCTAGAGGGTCAACCAACCAGTCCACGCTGTTTACTCGTGCCTTTAGGACGCAAACAAAAGAAGATTCTCAAGCACAGAGGAAGAATGAGATCACATGACCTTTAAGACAATCTGCATGTGAAAACATCACTCTGTGTCTATTAGCATTAGCAATAATTACTGTAAGGACTTAACGGCTCTGTGCTACATGTTTACACATGAAATGGGCCACAGTGTGATGTTTCTGACTTGTCAGAGACTAATACCAAAGGGGGAGGGCAAGCTACTAGACTTAACAGTATGGCATCACCATGATACTTTGATATTTTCAATATTAAATATTGGTATCAAATCATTATTATTACTATAGTGGTGAAACTAAATACTAAAAACAAATAGGTTTTGACAAAGTTTCAGTGGACTCGATAATACTATAAGCAGCTGGGTCAACCTATTTTAATTCATACACATGTTCCCGGCAAAAGTGACGTCATTTACAAATGCAAACTTCACTGCTGTTTGTGTTGGTTCAGATGTTTTCTGCACTTCCACCTGTTGTTTCTGGAGAGCGTGTGAAGCGTAAACACCTCTGGAGAGCCGTCAGATGAGCACGTCTGCATCAGCTCACGCCAGACTGAACGTGTCAAGCATAAACGAGGCTTTACAATGGCTCGATTTGCTACAATGGTTTGAAGTGCTACAAGCTTGCTTAAGGAAACAATGTTTACAATGTGCAGAGCATTTTTAAACATTAAAAACATTATGGATTGTGTTGAAGTTTCTACGAGTTCACTACTGTGTTTATTATGGCTGTTGATTTAACATGTTCATTTGGTGTGATTAACTGTGGAAAAAATAGGACGTTAAGATGATTAACGCATTTAAAGCATGTTTTAGTCACAATACAGTAGGGCTGGACAATAATTCAATATCAATATGTATCGCGATATAATTTTTTTCAATAACGATGATATGATTTTTAAACACATTTCCAATATTTCGATATACATTACCAGTGTTTCCCATACATTGATTTATTTGTGGCGTTTGATTTCGTTAAATAAACATGAGCACTGCACGTTTCAAAATCAAAATGTGGCGCGGGTGTTTTATATGAATGTATCTCTGAAGGGAACCGACTGTCTTCAGAAAAGTTTGATGACATTTAAATTTTTATCTGATAAAGTAGCGTTCATGGGCGGAGCTGCTTTGATTACAGCCGTTACCAGGGAAACCGCTAGTTTCATCACTCTTAAAGCGCCTCCTGCTGGCAGAGAATGAATTTACATTTTCAATAAACCCGTCTCCAGCAACATGTTTTTGTTGTGGCAAAAAAAATTTATTTTCTGCAGCAACTCAGAGCACTTTGCATATTCTTTATTCTGGCTGAAGCACATTTGTTTCAACCTATAAGAATAATCAGCCTACACTACCAGTCAAAAGGTTTTTAACAGTAAGATTTTTAATGACATTTATAATGTTACAAAAGATTTATATTTCAGATAAATTCTGTTCTTCTGAACTTCCTATTCATCAAAGAAACCTGAAAAAAATCTACTCCTTTGTTTTCAACATAATAATAATTGTTTTTGAGCAGCAAATCAGCATATTAGAATGATTTCTGAAGGATCACGTGACTGGAATAATGCTGCTAAAAACTCAGCTTTGAAATCACAGGAATAAATCACATTTTAAAATATTTTCAAATAGAAAACCGTTATTTTAAATGGTAA